>NW_027413129.1:522141-693654 GCF_048544455.1 Silene latifolia | reverse complement strand
ATAAATAGCATGACCATCAGTATGACACTCGCATGATTTAAGAGCCAATTCTTCGAGCAGCGCACAGCCAAAAAACAATACTTTCACCGTATCAAAATGAAAGAATACGATGCGATCCAAATGAAGGATCTTCAGTCTTGGCCACCAGGCCGAGACAGGAATTATAATTTTATTGTACCTAAACCCTATTATTTTCAAACTCAATAGTGTTTCACAACACTTGAGGAGCGTATTAGGCAGAAAATTAATCCCATTAGCAAGTTCATAATGAAGCTCTTCAACACCCTTGCGCAACGCAATACCAATCCATTGATTTAACTCTGAATTACTACAGGTAGGTCCACAGAGTAGACTAAATTTCTTGATGGGTGAGATTTGGTGCAAGTCCAAAACTTTACCAACAAACTCCTTAAACTTCCGAGTTGCTTCCATTCTCTCATTTTCAGCCGGGTTATGGAAACACGGTGCATCCTCAATAGAAAGACAAGTTGTCAATGTAAAAAGATACCGCCATCTCGTTGATAGAATACTTGTGCTCACAGCGCACCTTGTTGGCAGTAACGAGAGGAAACTGCTGATCCTATCCAAACAATTCTCACTTACATGTTTATCAAGTTCCATAGGTGGTCTCATGGTCTTTACAGCATGCTACCTGAAATGTAATGCAGGTCAAACTAAAATAAACATAATGCATGAATTAAAAAAATAACTAGTCATTGAAATTTATTCAGACCTCAAATGACTGGGACGGAGAGAGTCGTATGCTACAAACTGAAATCACAAGTATAATCAATATAGTAAAAAAAAAAAAAAATGGAAACAGATTTACCTCTGTGTAGTGATTGGAACCAATGTGATTTTGGATTTCAACTTTAAGATAAAACTGTTTGGGATTGATGTCTCTTTTCCAGTTCCTGCCTGAAATTGTTGACCAAAAAACAGACTGTCATATTTAGTTGCAATATAATTTATATTAGTACCTGCAATTCTGCATCTCATGTATTGCTAGCATTGACTTTAGTCTTATACTAAATTACATCGAAACGGGCACGACCATTATAAAAATACAACTAGCAATACGAAAGTATTTGTTTAATCAATTATACGGAGTACACAACAAATTTTACATTAGATCTCATGGACATTGACTTGTATGAAACGCCTTTAGATCCAAATCCACTATGTTATGGTATAAGACCATTGATTGGGCATCAATCATCACCATTAAGGTTGTATTTCGCACTTACATTAAGCTTCCAGAATTGAAATACATCAAAAAAAAAAAAAGGCTGGCACTCACTAAAATTCGATATCACCAATTGAAGAGAAGATGTTTTCGGTCTTTTTTATCTCTACACTGCAATCTGTAGAGGCCTTTGGAAGCCTCAACAGCTTCTTATAAACCCCTTGTTCATCCTCCAAATCAAGATCGTTGACGGTATAGATCGCCAATCTCTTCAAGAAGATTGTGTTTCTAAGAAGATGTCCCATAAGGGACATTGGACCCTTATGCTTACAGAAGTCACGCACTTCAATCACTTGGACATAACATGAAAAAGGGTTCAGAGGGAAATCTGAAGGTGATAGTCTGTCACAGTAGAAATTATTCCGCCGACAGGAGACATATGAACAAATGCAGCAATGAAAACCCTGGAGAACAAATTGATCAAAGTAAGAAAATACACTTTGAAAGAAAAAAGAAAAACTGAAAAACCGGTTACAACAAAGATATTATTAGGATATGCTAAACTTTCCAAAAACGACGGTTTCAAGTTTCGGAGATTTGCCAATCAAATTTGTCACATACTGCCACACATCATAAGAACAATCAACAATGTATAATCTCGACAATATATAGAAATCAGGCATTTGCTTGCCAGCATCCAGAGGTAGAAGAATCTGTACCAACAACAGGCAAGAACAACATTCAGGTGTGAACTATGAAAATATGTTTCCATTTCTAATAAAGCCAACGACTCGCTATTCTTTGACTCTGGATTAAGGTATACTCCCCTCCATCCCGGTCATTTGTTTACTTTTCCATTTACAGTCGTCTATGTGCTGTAAATACAATAGCAAGGCTTTGTACATCCAACCCCTTCCCTGGTACATACGTGATCCGTTGAGGAATTTCTGATAAAGTTTTACAGTATGGGATTATACCTGTACTGAACCCTTCTTGGAACATAATTTTGTGGCTTAATAGGATGCGGCTTCTAGAAGTTCACGTTCATACACCGCCGAATCAACAACAGAATCATCATATGGAAAGGTCGTCGTGGAAAAAGTTAGCTCTGCCTTGACAAAAGAGCGAGAGTACTTCCACGACGGAACAATTTTCACACCAATATTTGAAATGTAAGTTAAATATGACAAATTAGGGGCGTCAATCTCATATGTACCGTACCAAAAACAACAGTTTACAATTGTTAGCACTTTGAGCATTCCAGTATTGTGAATCACATATCCGCTAGTTTCACACTCGCACGATATGAGAGTCAACTCTACGAGCAGGTTACAGCTAGAAAACAATCTTTCGATTGACATAAAATCAAAGATCTTGATGCGTTTCAAATGAAGCATCTTCAGTTTTGGCAACGAGGCTGATAGAGGAATTTTTATTTTATATCGCCAACAATCTCTCATTTTCAAATTCCAAGCTGTGCTATGTCCAGTTTCATTACTACGAATAACCAATTACTATGAGTTCAACTAATTAGATTTTCCTCGTAATGTTAGTGTACAAGATCGCGTTTAGAGACCATAAGATTCAAATTCAGATCTGTGCTGTGTCCAGTTTCATTATTACCTTCATAAAAATTTTCCGTCTCTATGGATTACACTTGCTCCAAATCTAAGCTAATTAAGACATTGAAGGATCTGGGGAATGCAGGGATGAGTCCTCTTCACATTTGTGAGCTGCGAGATTAGCTCGTGAAATCCGTGAGAGCAGCTAAGAGTGTTCTCTTTGGTTGCCAATAGAGAACAAACCGGACTCCAAGAGTCCAAGAGCTTCCGCCAGTAGAGGATCCTCAGCCAAAAACGGCTGACCAATAACCATATTATCGCTAGTCCCTCCAGGGAGGGAAAAGAACGATTCATCCAAACGCTACCATTTTAACGCTAATCCAAGCTCCATCAACCTTCATACTAACCATACGACAACTACAGTATCCTTGAAGTTAATGATGATAACAAGGCGATATAATCAACTGCCCATCTTCTGCCCTTGCATAAAACTAGCATTACTCCTTCCCAAAACTATTTCCATTAAACAATGCTTCATTTCGAAGTGAACAAATCCAAGTTTAACATTCTACCTAACTAAAGGCGCGAGTTTCCAATTTTCCTATCCATTCCTATCAGATGTAGATGGAAGAAATTAAAGAGAAGTTCTTGCATACCTAGATCATTTCTACACGACAATTTGTTGAAGCCCTTGGAAGCTGCAACAACGCCTTACAGATGTTCAGTTCCTCGTCCGGACGGAGACCGTAGACTGGATAGACGATCAAACTCCTCAGGACACTTGCGTTTCTAAGAAGATGCTCCATAAGTAACATCGGACCTCTATGCCCACAAAAGTCATGAACTTTAATAACATCGACATGACATGAAAAAGGGACCAGAGGTATATCTATACGTGATGATGAGTTACGATCGCATGATCATCCAGATACAGTCACACTTTGAATTACAGCAGCAAAGAAAGCCCTGAAAAGACAAATACGTCAAGTGAGAAAAACAGAAAAAATAACTGTTTGATACAAACTCCTATGTAACGTGGCCTCACGCAAGAGCTTGTGTTAGTTATGCATTAACAAAGCTAATATTAGTTGCTGCTGACCGATTCAAAGTCGACAGTTTTAAGTTGAGGAGATTTGTCAAGCAAGCTTATCACATATTTCCACGAGCAAGCACCAAGGTCTAAACTTGACAGGCTATGAAACTCAGGCCTTTGCTCGTCATCATCAAGTCTAAGAAAAAGTCGATCAACAATAGTTTAGTACAATTATCTCACCACACCAATACTGAATAATGCAGAAACATGTAGGAAATACGTTGGAAATACTAATCATATGTGCACATATAGATATATACTAATATACCTTTATTAAGTCCGTTTCAAAATACAACTTTGTGGCTTTACAGGCCACGGCTTTTAGCAGTTCCAGATCATACTTGATCGAATTTTCATTACAGCGCCTGAAATTTAGCTCTGCCTCCTTGAAAAAGGACGAATTTTTCCACGACGGAACAATTTTCAGACCAATATTTGTACTGTAAGTTAAATATGCTAGATTAGGAGCATCAATCTCAAATGTACCCGAACGAAAATTGCAATGCTCTATGGTTAGCACTTTGAGTGTTCCTATGCATTTATAAGCGTGACCGCTTATGTCACAAGAGGAGTCTCTGAGAGTCAATTCTTCAAGCAATTCACAGCTAGAAACAATCTTTCCATGGAGTTAAAATCAGAGAATGAGATTCTATCTAGATGAAGGATCTTCAGTTTTGGCAACCACGCTGACAAAGGAATTTCAATTTTGTTCTGCCCAAAACTCATTCTATCCAAATGTAATTTCACTAATGTTCCACACATGAAAAAGCCATCAGGCACACAACAATAATCGGTCTGAACAGGAGGCCGGTAATGAAGCTCTTGAACACCCTTTTGTAACACATTACTAATCCATCGGTTCAAATCTGAATTATCGTAGATGCCTTCACAGAGTAGACTAAATTTCTTGATGGGCGAGATCTGGTGCAATCCTAGAACTTTATCAACAAACTCCTTAAACCTTCGAGATGCATCTATTCTCTCTCTTTCTTCCATAAAAAAAAAACGTATTTCATCATTAAAAGAAAGACAAGCTGTCAAAGTGAAAAGGTGCCGCCATCTTGATGATAGTATACTAGTTCTCACGGCATGCCTTGTTGGTAGAAACGAGAGCATGTGACCAAGTACATCATCAGACAAACTGCTAATCCTATCCAAACAATTCCCATCTTGACATTCACGAAGTTTCTTAGATCGTCTCATGGTCCTTACACGACTCTTCCTGAAATGCAATACCGGCTGAAATAAGTCATAACTCACAACCATGCTCGCAACGTAGTAATGTACATTGAATTCTAAATAATCATGACATAGCAGGGTGGTTGATGCTTTCCTGTCCATTTCAGAATTATGAAAAGAAGGGTTTGATACTCAATCCCCGCTAAGACGAGATCATGTGTCCGACCCCCTTCCCGTCTCGCCACACCACCTAGACCAATAATCCCTCCGTCTCAATCAATTGATTACCTTTTATATTCTTTGCGAGGGTTATTTAATCAAAAGTAAACAAGTGAATAAGACGGACGGAGTATAGTTTATCACTAGTTCATATATCCGAAAGGAAAAGGGGAGTGAAACACGAGATGGGGCACAAAATGGGACAAAGGATCAATCTCAACCTCTTTACCCTTTCAACTCGGATTTGCCAAACTCAAAATCAAACATTCAAAATACACAAAATGGGACAAAGGATCAATCTCAACCTCTTTCTCCTTTCAACTCGGATTTCCCATATGAATTAACAAAATAATTCAATAGCTGGAAATCAAACATTCAAACAGAATACACAAATTTCAGCATTTCCCATATGAATTAACAAAATAATTCAATATCTGGAAATTATTAAGGCTTCAAGTAGTAAACCCCATAATAATAGCAATAATAATCAAATAAGGGAAAGCATTAATCTAAAATAAAATGATGAACAGCCCAAATCAATTACAGAATCACAAAGTAAATGAGATAAAATTAAAATTACCTCGGTTTTCAGAATCCAAAATTCTAGGGTTTTGTACTTTTGTCCAAGGAGGAGAAAAAACATTAATACTATTCAAATAATCTACCACTTGCAAAAATAACTGATGAGACAAGTTTATATTGCTAATGTCTTGGCTTTTTCCCATACTATGTTTAAATTCATGGGTCTGCTTTAAAATATTTTGTATAAAAATTTGCAATTTCATTATTAATATTTATAAAAATTATTCTCACTTTTTTTTTTAATTGTTATTCTCACTTTTCGAAATATTCTATTCTTTCTTCAGTTCCAAGACTATACAACTGGATGTACAATGAGCATTGTACATCCAAGGTTATTTTAGTCTTTTTCCAAATGCTTTTACAAAAAAAAAAAAAATAACGTAATCCAATTTTGAATTCAATCCTCCTACTTTTTCTGACTGCTTCCATATTTTTCTAACTCCTTTCCATCTTCATCCATCATCCACTTAATGGATTATATTTTCCTTTAAATTATTATAATGGAACAAATCATATGACGTGACTCTTGAGGAAAAAAAAATTTTATCCAAAATTTTTAATACATGAAAATAGTTGAAGCTCGTATACTTTTTACATTAGCTCATATTTTTATCTTTATAGCTCATATTCTTATGTGCTCGTATTTTAAAGCTCTTGATCCTTTTAAGCTCGTATTCTTTTTAAATTAGCTCGTATTCTTATATTAATAGCTCATATTCTTATGCGCTAGTATTTTTAAACTCGTAATCCTTTAAACTCGTATTTTTTTACATTAGCTCGTATTATTATCTTAATAGCTCGTATTCTCACGTGCTTGTATTTTAAAGTTCGTGATTCTTTTAAGCTCGTAATCTTTTTACATTAGCTCATATTCTTATCTTAATAGCTCGTATTCTTATGTACTCGAATTTTTGAATTTGTATTCTTCTAATAATAGTTCGTATGATTTGTGTAGAAATTTACCTCAAAGTATTATTAGATCTATTTTTCCTTTTTGATGATGATGTAAATTGCTTCTCGTTCACCAAAATATTATTAGATGCGTTTTTCCTCCTTGATTATGATGTCAATTGATTTCTTTTCACCATATTAGAATCAGAATTACGGATCGTTTAAGAGAAATTTAGAGAAGAGAAAGAGGGGGTAGGGTTTGTCGACTGGAGAGAAATCAGAATTAGGGAAAAATGGAGTTGTGTAGAATTTTTTTGTTGGCTTAAATAGTTTAATATGTAATATATGGGCTTGATGTACCATGCTTCCTGTACAACAAGATGTATGATCTTATTTGTGTTCTTTCTTCAATATCTCTCAAAATAAAGATATTGAAATGTATACTCATATTAAAGCTTTATTCGCAAAGAATTTTATTGTGTAATTTTTATTTTTTCAGTCAATATATTTTTGTAGGAGTTGAATTCAAAAGCTCACCCCATAAACTGAAAACGTCATTTAAAAAAACGGAGGGTAATACTTCGTGGTAAAAATTATATATTTTAAAAGCGTGTTCATAACCCTCACAAAATGTCAAGTTTTAAATATTTTTCATTGTTTTAATGTACTCATCACCCTCTAAACATTTATTGTGGTTTCTTATTTGTTTTTATTGAAATTGAAATATAAAGAAAAAAAATTATCCCGTATAAGAGAAAACATGGCATCAGTGTAGATATACTATGTTTTTGTACACCCTAAACAATGAGACTGCTTTTAATATTTTAAATAAATTTAGTTAATCGTAGTGAAGATATAATGATTTAATAATACTAAAGATATAAGGATTTAACTTATTTTGATTTATTTATAGATTAGTTATCATATATGTGCTCATTAACATGAGTAAGACTTAATCAATTGGTTAGTAATAGTCTCATTCATCTTGTCTATCGGAGCAAAGAGTTAATTCACGACCGGTATGGAAGGTTAAGTTCCAACACGTTTTTAGAGAAACTAACAGAGCAAGCGATTGGTTAGCAAATCAAGAAGTACAATCATCTACCTCCATTATTTATCTCGATGCGCCTCCCGCTGCTCTTCGTTCCATTCTCCACGAAGATCTTTTGGGTGTAGCCACCCCTCGTTTTATTCCTTAATTGTCGAGCTAAGCCCTCATTATACCAAAAAAATGCGATCGAGACATAAAATATTCAGCTCCACGTTTAGAGTTCAACTCGTACATGAAAAAATATACTTTTCTTATTCATAAAATCGTACATATTTAAATTACCCATAGCACAATTTTTTCAAATATCTAAAATAGACCTACAATAAAATTATGTAGGTCAAATAATATATATTGCGCGAGACGGTGTTACACTATGAGACCGTTTCATTAGGTAAAAAAAACAACTTATTTTATACCAATAAAAAAAGTAAGACCGTCTTACACTAATATCGTAACAATTATTCTAAAGAGTTAAATAAAAATCAAGACAAATGTGTGCCAAGTGCCAACATAAAAAAATGGCATCGCACATGAGCATCTCCAATGGTTAAGCAAAAGGACTTGCTTGCAAATAAAAAAGTTTTCAAGCTACTTACTTAATCATTGGAGCACTTTACATGTACTAGCTTAAATTGAGCTAGTAGTTTTATGGAGCTAGTAGCTCAAATGGGCCTACAAGAAAAAATCTACCAATTAAAACAACACTTGAATATTTTTAATTTTTATTTTCTAGGTAAAATAAGTAAATATATTAATTAAAAGGGTGTTGTGGAGGGTAGTTCACATATGGTCCATTTAAGCCACAACACTAACCTAGTAGCTTACCATTGTAGTAGTTTGTAGCTTAAAAATATTCTAACTTGAAAATCTTATGTGGCAAAGGTAAGTTAGTAGCAACTAGCTTACCACTAAAGATGCTCTTACAACAATTGAAATAAAGACAAAATATAAGAGAGCTACTAATGACTACCAAACCCGGCCCTCACAAACATGAGTATAAAAAAACCCAGAAGTGAAGAGCATGAATAATTGCCTACTTAATGCCATTATTAATTAATTTATCAACCTTACAAAAACAAAGATACGCCTAAAGTTGGGCGTAGTTAATCAAATAGAGTATTGATCACTGGTGACTATTAACTGTGACGCATGTTCATTACTCAATTAATCGATCCCGGTGAGTATGGCAAAGAGAGTGCAAAGGAAGGCTATTAGAAAAACCGATTCTAAATTAATAATTGGATAGATTATTAATGTGTGCCCTAAAAGTATACTTAAAAACCCGATTCTAAATATGGTGTTTAGTATTTTGTGAAATGTAACTGATGGAGGGTGATTGCGGTTGTTGTGGCATTGCATATTTATATTGAAAAAATAATTTCGAAAGATAATCTAAATTTTCCATTGTATTGGATTAACGTGTGGTGTGGTCGTAACTAACTTGTTCTTATTCATATAATCAACAAAATAACTAAATATAATTACTGATTTATTATAGCTAATCACTACTGATTTATTTATTTTTTTGGTGTTGACCAGGAGTATCCCCTACCGACAGCTGGGGCAATCTCCTTCGGGGTACTGAAGACAATTTAATGGGTTGACCCCTCCCAATTTAATCACTACTGATTTATACGGAGTAATAAATAGTTAATTTCGGAAAATCATGTTGCTAATCAAGTCAAATTTGGAAGGAATCCCATGATTTCAGCATAATATCAAGGAAAACCTAAGATTTTCCTTTTTTCGTTTGTATAATATTAAATTGTGCTATATTCCATTAAATATAAAATTAGGAATATCCTATTATTGATGTCATATTATGTGCTTTCTTTAGTTTACTCTGTTTTGATTTTTTTATCCAAATCACTTTAATAATTTCTCTATGGCTCTAAATACCCGCCACATCAGATGGAGAAATTTTGAGATGCCACGTCAGCTAATTTGCCTATTGCTTTAGAGAAATATATGATTACCGTCTTAATAAAATGGCTATTAAACTTAAAACGGATAATACCGTGAGATTTTGGGAAAAATATAGGGTGTTTCGGTCAATTTGACGCTATATTTCGTGGCATAGTTAGGAATTGGAATTATGTTGAGTGTTAACCATAAAGACAGTTCTTTTGTATTAAAAATTTTAATGGAAAATTCTCATGGTACCCATGCAATGGCTTGAATATTGCATTTTTACCCCAAATACCCCTATTTTTCTGAAAAATTGCTTTAACTGCTTATATCTCTTAGTCCTAATTTCGTACAGAAGCGATTCTTTTTCGAAAATTGTAGATCAAGGAAAGACAATCATTTTGAAAAAAAAAACTTCATTTTCTGCATATGTGATCAAGAATAAAAGTCGGTCAAAGTTTATTGAACGAATAAACTTTGACAAGTTGTAACTCCGTTCTAAAATGTCAAAAAAACACGGATTTTTTTTTCCAGTTGAAGATCTCTGATGTATCACTTTTATATATACTTTTATAGCTCCCTTTATACCAT
This sequence comes from Silene latifolia, assembly GCF_048544455.1. NCBI lineage: Eukaryota > Viridiplantae > Streptophyta > Magnoliopsida > Caryophyllales > Caryophyllaceae > Silene > Silene latifolia. Next base: position 683,392 of record NW_027413129.1, on the reverse strand, counting down.
TTTACATACCGTTTCGTGCCTATTTTATCATTTATATGCCTTATTTCAATGAATTGTCGATACTGCCGCTATTTTGTGTTTTGATGCAGAAATGACTCGTTATGAGTATGATCAAGCTAAGATTAGCATGGCGGAGACGACATAGTAGAATACACGAAGCACGTCACGAGAAACGAGGAAGCACGAAGGCTAGAAGAGAAAGAAGAGAAGAAATAGCCTGTGAAGCAAGTTCCTCGATCGAGTCACCACTGGCTCGATCGAGCAGCTGTCCTCGATCGAGTCACCTCTGGCTCGATCGAGGATCCTCTATGGCAGACTTATTTCCGGATTTTCCTAAAACGATTATCTTTTGTTATAAATTAGAAACTCGTGTTTTATTGTTAGACTACGCTTTAATTTACTTTCATACTGCTGGATACTTTCTTAGAACCCTAGTTTCTTCCTTGTGACGGTACTAATCTTTCCTCATTAATTAATCATTCATCGTTTTATGTTCATCAATTATTGTTTCATGCTTTCAATCATGTTTTCATTCTTGATCATTGTTGTTGTTATTATCATTATGAGTAGCTAATTCCCTCATCTAGGATGAAGGGGATCTAGGTTAATTAAAAGGGAAAATTGATTAATTGTTATTGATAACGCTTAAGTTGTTGTTTGATTATTGTACTTCTTCTAGTTAATTAACTTGAGGCCTGAGTTATTAATTAGTGTAGCGAATTGATCCTATCGCCGACCGGGTTAGAATCGATATAGGCTGTGATAATCAAATAGATTGTATCTAATTATAGCGACCGCATGTTAGAATCGATCTAAAGGGCATAATTGAGTCGACCGATCTTATGACCTTAAACAACTTGATAGATTTAGCAATTGATTGATAATCCCCGGATAGTTAACCTAGTGAACCGGAAATCCTAAACCTTTAATATTATTGTTTAAACCTTCTTTTAATTACTTGCAATTAGTTGATTAGATCAAAACAAACAAACCCCCAGAAATTGGTTACCTTTAGACAGCTTAAATATTTACAGACTTAGCTTTTACCGCCTCCTTGTGGATTCGATACCTGTCTTACTGCTAACTATTCTTGTTAGTCCTGAGATAGATTTACTTTGGTTTGGTGATACGACTTCAGCCACATCAAATTTGGCGCCGTTGCCGGGGAGGCAACAATTATTTAGTCTGTTTGTGTTTATTTTGTCTTTTTGTCTCAGGGAACCCAGTTCCTTGAGACCGTTCTCACACTTCTCTTGTTAGTTACGTTTATGCCCAGGTCTAATAGGTCCGAGATTATTCCTTTTGATCCTGAACTAGAGAAGACTTTTCGCTACAGACGGAAATTTAATCAAGAAGTGGGTCAAGTAGAAGACTTGAGTATACTTGACGTCGAAACGGCGAGCTTAACAGAGACAGCCGATCGATCCTACGAAGTGGAAGAGGACGAAATTCCTATTCCTGAAATTCCAGTCACGACTGATATTCCCAAAACTCCCATCATGCCTACTCTAGCCAGTCACTCTGAGCCGACCTTAGATTCTATCCCACAAGGATTTAAGCTGCCCACTACTACCAATGGAACTTTTGAGATTCGGCCATCTTATATCAATTTGGTGGAACGAAATATGTTTGGAGGGACAGCTGCTGAGGATCCTGCGACGCATATGGAGAAATTTGTCACCTCTCTTTGTTCTATTCCATTAACAGCTGGAGTGACACAAGATCAGGTTAAGCAGGTGCTCTTTCCTTTCTCTCTGAAAGATGGAGCTGCTGAGTGGTTGAGAGATATGGATATAGATACTGAAGGAGTTAAAGACTGGAATTCCTTGGCTCTTGCTTTCTACAAGAGGTACTTCCCACCTCAAAAGACTAATGCTTTGAGGAATCAAATTACTAGTTTCAAGCAAGGAGCTACTGAAGATTTGAATGAAGCTTGGACTCGCTTCAAGCGTTTAGTTCGATCAGTTCCCCATCATGGTTTCCCGAAGTGGTTCATTTGCAACCAGTTTTATAACGGGTTGTTTGACGATCATCGTGCCCTTTTGGATTCTTCTGCTAATGGGAGGTTTCAAGATAACACCAATGATGGTGACGCGTGGAAGTTGATTGATCAGATTGCTACCCATACCGCCAGGTATGGAAATCCTAGGGGAAGCACGCGAGGTACCGGTGTTGATAGTGCCCTGGCGGCACCGCTGGAGACTATTTCTGCCCAGATTGCTGAGATAAAGACTACCCAATCATTGGGTAGGGTAAAGAGAGAGTTAATGCTATGAGTCAGCAAGTAGAGGAGTCTTGTGCTAGATGCGGTTTAGATGGTCATGGTGTAGCTGATTGTATGAGCACATTTGAGGGTAACGCCTTTCAGGCTTACAGACAAGGTGCACAAGGTACATCTTTCTCCAACTTTTACAATGAAAGAACGAAGGAACATCCGTTCCTTCAATGGTCTAGTCAGAATGTGCAAAACCCTCAGCAGTCACAACCGCAAAAGAATACTTATATCCCTCCCAACAATCGTGGTAGTCAACCACAAGGGGGATATCAAAGGCAGAATCAAGGAGGCCAGCAGTTTAACAATCAATATCAACAACCTCCTCAGCAAACTCCTCAACAAATTCCTCAACAAGCTCCGAACAATGAGATGGCAGAGTTGCACAATCTTTTGCAACAAACTTTGTCAATGCAGCAGAAGCAGACGGCTCAAATTTCTGAGCTGATTGCCCATAACAAGATTCTAGATAATCAAGTGGCTTAGATGACACTTCAAAATCCATCAAAACAGGCCGTAGGTCTTCCTCCTCAAGGTAAACAAGCTCATGAGCAAGCTAATGTTATTCAGCTGAGGAGCGGTACTTCTTATACGAATCCCGACCTGCAAAGCCTTGAGAATGAAGTGCCCATTACTTTTGATGAAGTCCCTTATATGCATCCCAAAGGATTGGGTAATTTGGAGCTTAGTGATGATGAAAAAGAACCTGACGAAGTTGAAACATGAGCTGACGATAAAAGTAAAAAAGACGAAGGAGCTGAACCTGCAGAGGTTCCTCGATTGAGCCAGAGACGACTCGATCGAAGATCCAGCCAGCTCGATCGAGTCACCCCTGGCTCGATCGAGGAACCAAAATCGACAGCTGACGGTGTTTCAAAAGTTGTTTCTAAGGTCAAGCAAGCCGAGCCCATAACCATTGCACTACCTTTTCCTCATCGACAACAAAAATCCAAGCTGGATAAGCAGTTCGGTAAGTTTATGGAGGTCGTGAAGAATCTACAGGTAAGTGTCCCTTTTACTGAATTAATTACTCAAGTGTCGGGTTATGCAAAATTCATGAAGGAGATTTTGACAAGGAAGAGATCCTTTGACGCGGTGAAAACTATTGCTTACACTCAAAAGTGCAGTGCCATGTTGCCAATTAACTCACCACCTAAATTAAAGGATCCAGAAAGTTTTTCTATCCCTTGTCATATCGGTCACCTTTCTATTAGTAAAGCTCTTTGCGATTTAGGAGCTAGTATCAGCGTTATGCCTTATTCTATTTGTAAGAAATTAAATATGGGTCCGTTGACAGTTACTAATATGACACTGCAGATGGCCGATAGAACTGTTAAACACCCATTGGGGGTGTTAGAGGATGTTCCCGTTCGTATTGGGAAGTTTTTCATCCCCGTTGATTTTGCTGTCATGGACATGGCTGAAGACAACCAAATCCCTATCATCTTGGGCAGACCGTTCTTACATACTGCGGGGGCGGTTATAGATGTTAGGCAAGGGAAATTGACCTTAGCTGTGGGGGATGATACGATTATATTTAACTTGGAAAAAGCATTGAAAAACCCTATGATAGAAGAGACTTGTCATAGTATAGATGTTGTTGATTTTACTATTGATGAGTGTCTTCCCATGTGTTTGGACAGGGATCCTCTGGAGATTGCCCTGGTTTCAGATCCAGCTGATCAGACGGGTTCATGGAGTCCAGAAGTTCATCGGATTGAGAGGCTTCTAACTGGAGAGGAATGCCCACATCAGAAGGTGTATAGTTTGGGTACTACGCCTAAGGTAACTGAGGTAAAGAAACCTGAATTAAAACCTCTTCCCTCTCATCTTAAGTATGAGTTCCTTGATGACTGTGAAATGAACCCAGTGATTGTCAATGCTAGCCTAACTGAAGGTCAACTATCTACTTTGTTGACTGTTTTGAGAACTCATAAAAAGGCAATTGGGTATATCATTGATGATCTCAAAGGTATTAGTCCTGATTTTTGCATGCACCGAATTCATTTGGAAGAAGGCCACAAGCCTAGTGCACAAGGTCAGAGACGAATAAATCCTCCAATGCAGGAGGTGGTAAGAAAAGAGGTACAAAAATTACTTGATGCTGGTATTATTTACTCTATATCTGATTCTAAATGGGTCAGTCCTGTCCAAGTTGTACCTAAGAAAGGAGGTACTACAGTAGTAAAGAATGATAAGAATGAATTGATCGCTACTAGACTTGTTACAGGATAGAGGATGTGCATTGACTATAGGAAGTTGAACACGACCACTAAAAAAGGACCATTTCCCACTTCCTTACATTGACCAATGTTAGAGAGATTAGCGTGTCATAGTTATTTCTGTTACCTAGATGGCTACTCCGGTTTCTTTCAGATACCCATACATCCTGACGATCAGGAAAAGACCACTTTCACATGTCCATATGGTGTATTTGCATATAGGAGGATGCCCTTTGGTTTATGTAACGCTCCTGCTACCTTTCAGCGTTGTATGATGGCCATATTTTCTGATTACATAGAGTCTATCATGGAGGTCTTTATGGATGATTTCAGTGTATATGGTACTGATTTTGATATTTGCTTGAGAAACTTGACTAAGGTTTTGCAGCGCTGTGAGGAGAGCAACCTTGTTCTCAACTGGGAGAAGTACCACTTCATGGTTACTGAAGGGGTGGTACTCGGTCACTTGGTGTCAGGTAAGGGTATTCAAGTGGACAAAGCTAAGGTTAAGGTAATTGAGCAACTCCCGTACCCGGTTAATGTTAAAAGTGTGCGTAGTTTCCTTGGTCATGCAGGGTTTTATCGCCGCTTTATCAAGGATTTTTCTAAAATTGCTCAACCTCTAACCCGGCTACTCCATAAGGATACACCTTTTGTGTTTACTGACGAATGTGTTAAGTCCTTTGACAGGATTAAACAAGCTCTTATCTCAGCTCCTATTATCCGATCTACAGATTGGAGCCTTCCTTTTGAGATTATGTGCGATGCCAGTGACTATGCAGTTGGAGCTGTTTTGGGGCAGCGAAAGGACAAGGTGTTACATGCCATTTACTATGCAAGAAAGACTCTTGATGATTCACAAATCAACTATGCTACTACGGAGAAGGATCTTCTTGCAATTGTCTATTCTTTAGACAAATTTAGAGCTTATCTTGTTGGTTCTAAAGTTATTGTTCATACTGACCATGCAGCTTTGAAATATCTTTTAACCAAACAAGAGGCTAAACCTAGGCTTATTAGATGGATTTTATTATTACAGGAATTTGATTTAGAAATCCGTGATAAGTCCGGTCTTTGAAAATGTTGTTGCGATCATTTATCTAGGCCGATATTTGCGGGAAGAGAGATCTTGCCCATTGATGACTCTTTTCCGGATGACCAATCACAGTTTTGTAGCTGCAAATACTCCATGGTTTGCAGATTATGCCAATTATTTGGTGGGAGGTATGCTTCCTCCCGATCTATCCTATCGCGAAGAAGAGGTTTTTACATGACGTGAAGCGATATTTCTGGGACGACCCATATCTATTCCGGGAGTGCGCAGACGGTATCTACAGACGATGTATTCCAGAGGGTGAGGTACGTGCCATCCTTTCTCATTGTCACTCTTCTTCTTATGGAGGTCATCATGGTCCTTCTAGGACATTTGTTAAAGTAATGCAATCGGGTTTTTATTGGCCTACTATCTTGAAGGATGCTACTACCTTTGTCCGTTCTTGTGATGCATGTCAAAGGACGGGCAATATCTCGCAAAGGCATGATATGCCTCAAACTGAAATCTTCAAAGTGGAGATTTTTGATGTTTGGGGCATTGATTACCAAGGGCCATTCCCTACTTCTCATGGGAATCAGTATATTTTAGTAGCTGTAGATTATGTTTCTAAATGGGTGGAGGCAATTGCCACCCCCACTTGTGATGCTAAATTTGTTGTTAAGATGTTTCAGAAGATTATCTTTCCACGGTTTGGAGTGCCTCGCGCAGTGATCAGTGATGGAGGCAAGCATTTCAATGAGCGTCATCTTAATTCTCTCATGAAGAAATATGGCGTTACACACCGCAGAGGATTGGCATATCATCCTCAAACCAGTGGACAAGTAGAGATTTCCAACAGAGAGCTGAAACAAATCTTGGAAAAGGTAGTAAGTAAGAACAGAAAGGATTGGAGTCGGAAGCTCGATGACACTTTGTGGGCTTACCGTACTGTATTCAAGACCCCGATTGGAGCATCACCATACCGCCTAGTCTATGGCAAGTCTTGCCATTTACCTGTGGAGCTCGAGTACAAGGCTATGTGGGCCATAAAGGAGCTGAATATGGATCCCTCACTGGCGGGTGAGAAACGACTGATGCAGTTGAATGAGCTTGATGAGTTTCGACTGCATGCCTATGATAGTGCTCGAGTGTATAAGGAGCGAATGAAGAAGTGGCATGACAAGCATATTTTGCCAAGGGAATTTCATGTTGGTGAGAAAGTTCTCTTATTTAACTCTCGTTTGCGTTTGTTTCCAGGTAAATTGAAGAGTAGATGGTCTGGACCGTTCACTGTAGCTGATGTGAACAAGTTTGGGTCAGTTACACTGCAAACTAACAAAGGGGAAGTCTTCAAAGTGAATGGGCAACGATTGAAGATCTACCATGAAGGAGCGTATGTCGGGGTAATAGAGGCTTTGGACCTCTTTGCCATTGATTCTTCTCACTGATGAAGAATTACGGTCGTGCGGGACCGCAAAAACCAGCGCTACCGAGAGGCAGCTCGGATTTTGTAAATTATTAGTTTGTAATTAGGATTTCAAAATTAAGTTTTTGTTATTGCTTTTATGTTTCCTTGAACTTTGAGAGATGAGGAGAAGATACTTGATATGCTTTCAAGTATTATTTGCAGGAATTTTGACGGGATTTGAAGTTATGAGTAACAAATGACGAAAAAGACGCCAGCATCAACTTCCTCGATCGAGCCAGGAGCGACTCGATCGAGGAACCTATCAGCTCGATCGAGCCAGGAGCGACTCGATCTTCAAAAAATTTAAAACGAAAGTTGGCTAGTCAGGATTTTGGTTCCTCGATCGTGCCAGGCGCGACTCGATCGAGGATCCAAAATAAACCGGGTTCCGCGTTTTTCTTTAACCGGTTTTATGCTTTAATTACTCTAACTTCTTTCACTTCCCTTCTTCTTTTCGTGCCTTCTTCCTGCATTATTACTCTTTCTACCTTCATTCATCATTATTCATCATCAAATCTCTCTTACAACTTGTGTTTAATTGCTTATTACTTGTCTGCATCAATCTCTTGTGCTTATTTTCGCGATTCATTGCTATTTTTGCTCAGGTATGTCCCAAATTTGTCTGATTTATCTCGAAATAATCTGAAATTTCTTGCTTATAACTTGAGTTTATTGTATTAAATCTTCCATTGCTAGTATACAATTGCTATTTCCTTGCTTTCTAGCCCCTTGTTTGTTGAAATTCATGCCTAATTTGCTAATTTGGGAATTAGGGTTCTTCAAAATCCGGGTAGAAATTATGCATTAAATTGGTTAGAAATTGTGTTCTTATGCTTGGAATCTTCATTATTTGATACATACTCATGTTCCCCTAACTTTTTGGATGATTTAATTGTGATTTTGAGTCTTAAAACTTGATTTTTGACCCATTTATGCCAAAAAACGGGACTGTTTTTGTGCTATGGTTGAATATGATTGTTTAGTTGTCTTTTATGTAGACAATGTCGGCTTCTAGGCAAGGAAATAAGAGGACTCGAGAAAGGAGAGCCCCGGTTCAACAACCCGAAGTGATTCCCGAAGAGGTTGTGTCTTCGGAGGATGACTTGTCTCCTTTGGACGATTACTGTAGACATCTCATTTCTGCACCTCTCGCAAACCACCCGGTGATGATTGGGCCGCATGTTTGATACGCGGAACAATTTGTGACAATTCGTAAGATTATCGTTAAGTGATTGCTCAAATATTAATGTCTACCTCATGGTTGTCATCTACGTCCCGATACGGTCGTTTTGGCAGTAATTAGAGTACATTCGAGTCCGGGTCAAAAACCGTCTCCATTTTCTCGATAATCGTTAAATCCCGAGTCGAATGTTCGGAATGTTCCGAATATTTCTATTCCATATTTCACAAATTTTATCTTTTGGCAAATAATATCCCGTAATATTCATAAGATAATCGAATTATTTCCGTCCTACCATAACTCAAACGCGAAATCTTTCTTCAAAGGGAGGAAACCTCCTGGGAATAGACGCAAGCAGTCTGCGCCTCTTCCAAGAGACGCATGGGCTCGCTGCGCCTCTTCCCAGCCCTTTTCTGCATGTTTCTCGTATCTTTCTCATATCTTTCCGAGATTCACTTCCAAAGAGTCTCCGAAACCCTAATTCCTTCACGTGATTAGTATAAATAGGAGCCTTCGCTCCTCATATTTCTCACGCGAGTGTCCGCTCTTCTCTTCTCCCTTTGCATTCTAGACTTTGTTCTTACTTATTGGCGCCTACGTGCTTGAACTTTCGACCACGTAAGCTCGGATCTTTCCGGGTACCAGCCTCTCCGTTGCATGACCGACCAATTTGACCAATTACACTTAATCAACTTAATTAATTAATTGTTTTCCTCTTACGAGGGCACTCTCTTTGCATTCGCATCGAGCATCACTAATCGATATCTTAGTCCTTCTCGTTTCGTCAACATGTAAGTCTGAGGGTGTATAATCCTTATTTATATATTGTATTTTACTTTTCGTATCATCAATTGTAAGGTTTACGTCGAAAATACCATTAAAACCGATTTCTAAAACCCTTTGTTAAAACTCGTTTTTGCGGATTTTCGATAAAATAACCGTCGAGAAAGGACGCAAAGAATCGCTGCGCCTCTTCGAAGGAGCGCGCTTCTGCTGCGCCTCTTCGTGAGGCCGCCCCTGAGCTTCTCGCTTCCTTTCTTCTTCGTTTGTCCTCTGTAATTCGTGTTCAAAATCCTTCTTTTGCTTGTTCGCTTGTTAATTCTTCGTCATGATAACATATAAATCACATGTGTATATTATTCACCGTCGTTCCCATGTTTAATTTGTCATAAATCCGACTTAAATCCCTTATAATTCATATTTGCGGGTTTTCGTCATTATAATTCAATTCTGGTTGTAGAGATTCAATTCGTTCATATTGGGTTTCGGAATTCGTCCTTGATATAGTTTAATCCGTCTTTTTGTCATATTAAGTCGCATATTCGTCATTAATCCATCTTATCTAACATAGTAATTGATTTCAATAGAGGACTCATTAATATTTTTCACTTCTATCATTATTCCATCATGTAGTTAATTCGTTTGCATCCGTCTCATTCATATTTTACTGTTTTCATGACCATCATTCATATGTAATAACCTATTAATCACTTTCATCCGAGTAAATAATTAAATTAATCCTTTGAATCACCAATCGACATTAACGGCTTGCAATCACGGCTTCACGGCGGGCGAGCCAAGAACAGACGCGCGTCTCGCGCTATTCAAAAGACGCAGCTTCTGCTTTGCGCTTTGTTCTGGCTAAGTTCGTCACCCTGAACTCCGTTTACGCCTTGACATAATTTAATTAGATTACGTATTAATCAACTATTATCCATATTATCGCTAATCTCTGTTCGTTATTTATTTTATTCTTTTATTTCTTTCTTTTCTCAAATTATCCGTTTTAAAGGTATTTTCGACATAAATCGCCTAATCCAATGTAATTAATGTAATTTTATTTATTGTAATTTATAATTATTGTATTTCTTTTGTCATTTGTATGTTTTCACATGTAATCAACATTAAATCCTACTTTGACCCAATTGTTTGCTAATTACGTGTCAACCGACATAGTTAATTCTCACATGCTAGGATTAAAACTTGGATGTTGCATTGCATGCATATAGCCGACGATATATCAAGTATGAATAACTTCCCTAATCATTAGTAGAAGCCGCTATCGAGGCGGGCGGGATTAGGTGTTCGATCAAAAGAGCTTCCTAATACGTGCCCTCACCCCTTACTCCGGATATCCGCGTGAACACCCGTGTTCATTGGCATCCACGAGAGTCATTCTAGACATAGAATGCTAAGGGTAACGATTGCTTAGTGTTCATGTCTCTACTTTGTGTCTTGACATGACGCGAGGTATTCGAACGGTTCCAATTTCCCATAAAAATTGGTGGCGACTCCATACAAAATGCAAACGCTTGTTTCGTTCTCACCAAGCGCCCCCGTGGGCGGCCCGCTGTCCACAGTTTGGCGACTCCGTTGGGGATAATACACTTATGTGTAGCCAAGGGTGAAACTTGAACAAGGTTAGGGAATAGTTTGTACAAGACAATTGTCGGTTTTCATAACTCGGTCTTCCTAGACCGTTTTATTCGGCCTTCCTAGGCCCAACCCAACCCATTCGACCAATCGTCCCGTCTAAACGGTCCTAATTCTTATTTCGGCCTAAGGATGGATAGCGATTGACGTCATCCATACCATGATGCTTACTCTTGTTTGTATCAAGGGCCTTCACTACTTGAGGAAATGGACTAGGAATCGGCCTTACTCTTGTTTGGCACGAGCCTCTCCACAGACTTCGGGTTTGATGGTTCGGTATGGCAACCTACCCTTTAAACCAAATCCCCTTTAAATGCACTCAGCATCCCGTTATAATGCTTGTATAAATGTGTAAACCTTATGTGATCACCATTTCTAAACAAAACCATGACGAATTTTCAAAAATCAAAACCCTTTTCAAACAAGAATTTCGAAAATAGGGCTTCCAATTAGCGCAAAATCCGGTCAAAACTCTGTCCGTTTGTCGTGTCAAAATTCGGGCCACAAGCCCATTTCAAAGCCTCACCTCGAGTCCACTCCTACAACTACACTACAGTTGACTAGGACACACATTTTCAAAGACCTTGTCTTTCTTCAAAACTCACTCAACACAAGTGGCACACACCCACTTCACGAGTCAAAACTTTTCCTCTTTTAGCAAGCGTGATAGAATGGTCGATCGTGTTTTGATTCGTCGCCGATCTCTTATCCAGTTTCCAAGATGCCCGGATCAAGTGATGAAACGAATATCCACCACCTTCAAGACGGTAATGATCGAATCCTCGCCGCACTAGCCCAAATGCAAATTACCCAAGAACAAACATATGACCGCCTTGAGCTTATCGAAGGCCGTATCTTTTCCGTTGAGGGAAGGTTGCCTCCTCATGAAAGTGAAGTACTACGTAATTCCGATGATGAATCTAGGGATGAGAATCCTCTCATAGGAATGACTGCAGCTGAGAAAAGACTCCAATACCTAGAGGAGCAATTGATGTACCTTAAGGGTGATGACATTTATAGGGAGAACAATCGCAAATATGAAGCCGTCAATTCCAAATTGCCAACTAACTTTAACATGACGGATATCCCTAAGTTCAAAGGATACGAGAACCCTTTGAACCACATCCGTGCCTTCAAGGATTACATGTCTATCAAAGGCATCAAACCCGAGATGTTCTTAAGGATCTTTCCTTCATCTCTTGACACCATCCCGAAGCAATGGTTCTACACTTTAGATCACAAGAAGGTCGCTACTTGGGAAGACGCCGCAATCGAGTTCTCTAAACAATATGCGGATAATGCCGAGATCCAAGTCAACATGCGTACTCTAGAGGTTCTTACCCAAAATGACAAAGAAGGATTCACCGACTTCCTAAGTAGGTGGAGAAAGACTAGCACTCAACTAGTTGAACGCCCGGATGAGGCCACTCTTGTGGAAAAGTTTGTGGATAATCTCAAACCCATCTATGCCAATCATTTGAGATATCAAAACATCAAGACTTTCAAAGACTTAACCGTATTGGGGACGAGGATTGAAGATGACATCCGTAAAGGACTCTTGTCCAAAACGGTAGGTCGAGGATATCAAGGGTCCACGAGTCGTTCATACGGCTCTACTAGCAAGACTGACGAAGTTAACCTTCTCGAGCCATCCAAGAAAACTACCCCACCAAAGAAATTCACAAACCTCGGGGATACTTACTCCAACGCTCTAAAAAGGTTAATGAAGCAAGGTAAACTCCAACCCATTGGACCTACTCCCGAACCCGAAAGGAAGTCCAAGTCTTGGGATGAAAATTCATACTGTGAATACCATAGGGGCAAAGGGCACGACACAGAAAAATGCTTCAAGTTGAAACACGTGCTTCAAGATATGATTGAAGATGGTCGACTCCCAATACCACCAGGAGGTAAACCCAACAACACTCAGAATCCTCTTGGAGTTCTAGTGATTACAAGTGATGAATCTACCTTAGATTGCTCACACCTCATTTCTCCCACTGAAAATGAAATTCATGCAATTGAGAAAGAAAGGCTCTACTCTACCATCTCGCCTACCATTTCCGACTTCATCACATGGGCAAGAAGTGTAGATAGACAAGTTTGGGAACTAGAAAACATGGTAACAACCTTACGCAATCCCAACGCAATACCCAAAGAACGTGTACCATTGATCTTCTCTCAAAATGCCACTATGCAAGAAGTAGTCACCATGGTTGATAACCTAGTCGACCAAATCATACGACTAGAAAGTGATATCATGAGAATGAGGGAACTAGCTGCAGTCAATGGGGTTTGGGCCGATGATGATGAAGACGAGTATCTCATTGAAAACTCCCTAGTCAAAGAAATAGTCCAAAATGGTGAAGACCAAGATGTGGACCACCTAACTCGTTCGGGTCGCCCATATCAAAACACTACTCAAAACGGTCCAACCAACGTCATCACACCAAATGACAACGAAGATGACCCCACTGATCATTTGCTCAAGCAATTACAGAAAACAAAGGCTGATCTTTCAGTCTGGCAACTAGTAGCAAGCTCATTCCCACATCGCCAAGCTTTACTGCAAGCTTTGGCCAAGCTAAATGTAGCACATAACTCCACTCCTGAAGATGTAGCCAACTTGGTCTTCCAAGAATCACCTAAGCTAAGTAATCCTATTACTTTCTCGGACGAAGACTTGCCACCTTTTGGCGCTAGTCACAACCTTGCTCTATACATCACTGTCATTTGTCTAAAGAAGAATGTGCCAATGACCTTGGTAGATGATGGCTCCGCGGTCAACGTCATACCCCTCAAAACGGCATACAAGCTAGGTATGAAGGAGTCGGATTGGACTCCCACCAATCAAGGTGTGCGTGCATATGATGGTACGCGACGAAAAGTGGTAGGACTTGCTAACCTAACCATAGCCACGGGACCAATCGAACGAAAGGTTAACTTCCAAATAGTGGACATCGAAGCTTCATTCAATATACTTCTGGGAAGGCCTTGGATTCACGCTTCCAAAGCGGTAACATCCACCCTTCATCAAAAGATCAAGATCCCACTAAATGGAAAAGTAGTGATGATCACTTCGTCACCCATCAAGACAATAATCGAGAAGCAATCAAATAATCAAGTCCTTTCGGATCCCGTATACGAACTTGGGGGCTTCCAAAGTGTAAGTGTCATAGAAAGCGAATTGGCACCCTTATACTATAATCCCTACTCCAACTTGGTGGTCAACCACATACTCAAATCCCAGGGATACTTCCCTGGAATGCCTTTGAACCCAATTCGGAAGAATACCTTCGCACCATACAAGGAAGGCAACTCAACAAGGATACCACTTGGACTAGGGTACAAACCCACAAAAGAAGAAGTTCTCGAAATGCTTGCCCAAGTCCAAAACCACAAGCACGTGGGAATCCAAATGAGGCCATATCTCCCCACTTTAAATGGGTACTTTGTTCAAGAAGGAAGTTCAGAGCTCTTTCATGGATTTCCCGAACCTTGGCATTATCTTGAGAGTAAGTTAGCCGGAATCGAGATCTTTCACGATTGCTACTTCATTCCTCCGGAAACGGTTCCTACCGTCAAAACCCGTAAAGCACCTTGCTTAGACGAACAAGCTGTTAGCCTATTGTTTGGAGAAGATCGATTCGTTAGGGCCGCGCAGGATGAGATCATTACTATGATACTGCAAGACGATCACTTCAACCTCACCGCGTTGATTACAGAAACCGACATAAAACAGCAGAAAGGATGGAGAAAATCGATCAAATGGACCAACAATCAAGGAAGACTCTTCAAGCTCACCACTGGAGAAGGAGAGATGTTCAAAGGAGAACCAGAAGACGATGAGTTCGAGTCGGAGTCGGAGTCAGAGTCGGAGTCTAGAGAAGTCATTAGAGAGTCCACTCCTGTCGTCATCCCCACTCCCTTCGTTTCTCCTAGCTTAGTCTCGAGTAGTCACAGTAGTTCGGGAAATGCCCCACCATTCCCTTTGCCGCCACTGACCATGGATCAGTTGGCTTCTTTGTTTCAACTTTACTCAAATCTTAATATGAATAAATCGAGGTTACTCGCTTACTCTTTATGTTATCTTGAGTGCAATGCATTTACGATGATACTGAGGATGACCAAGACCCAGACTCAATCGAACTACCTCCCTACGTAGCCAAAGAAATATTACAGGAAGGGGAAGGGGGACCAGTAATAGAGGACACCGAACCCATCAATGTAGGAACTGAACTAGAACCCAAAGAACTTAGGATAGGGACCACCTTGAGCTCTACCGAAAGGGCCGATTTCATAGACCTCCTAAATGAATTCAAAGACGTTTTCGCTTGGTCCTACAAAGACATGCCAGGGATCGATAGGGATATTGCCGAACATAGGATTCCGATTAAGCCAGATTTCAAACCTGTGAAACAGAAGCTTCGACGAATGAGAACAGAATGGGCTCTAAAGATTAAGGAAGAAGTCGACAAGCAATTCAAAGCCGGGTTCATCAAAGTTTCCGAGTATTCTGACTGGGTAGCTAACATAGTACCCGTGCCCAAAAAGGATGGGAGAATCCGTGTTTGTGTTGATTTTAGGGACTTAAACAAAGCAAGTCCAAAAGATGACTTCCCTCTACCTCACATCGACATATTGGTGGACAATACTGCAGATCACGCGTTACTATCCTTCATGGATGGGTATGCGGGTTATAACCAAATCAAGATGGCCATGGAAGATATGCATAAGACCGCATTTGTTACCCAATGGGGAACCTATTGCTATACGGTAATGCTGTTCGGATTGATCAACGCCGGGGCTACATACCAACGCACCGCAACTACACTCCTACATGACATGATGCACAAAGAAGTTGAGGTATACGTAGATGACATGATCGTCAAATCCAAGGAAAGAGAGGGACATATTGCGAACCTTCGCAAGTTCTTCGCAAGACTACGAAAGTACAACATGAGGCTCAATCCTCGAAATGCACATTTGGGGTAACATCCGCAAACTCCCGGGATACGTGGTTAGCCAACGTGGTATAGAAATAGATCCGTCCAAGATCAAGGCTCTGATCGAAATGCCACAACCCCAAACAAAAAAAAGAAGTCAGAGGATTCCTGGGAAAAGTACAGTACATAAGTCGATTCATATCGAAACTTACGATGATTTGTGAGCCTATCTTCAAGAAACTCAAGAAAACAGACCACACCATGTGGGATGATGATTGTCAAAAGGCGTTTGACCGAATCAAAGAAATATTGGCTAAACCACCGGTGCTCATGCCGCCACAACGAGATCAACCTCTTGGTTTATATCTCACGATGAATCGAAACCGCCATGGGTGCTATGCTTTGGCTCAAATCGTAGGAAGTGAAGAAAGAGCCATTTACTATCTAAGTAAGAAGTTCTTGGAATATGAGTGCAAATACTCACAACTCGAAAAGACATGCCTCGCTCTTGTGTGGGCAACGAAGAAGCTATGTCACTACATGCTTAGCTACTCCGTCAAAATATACTCCAAAATGGATCCAGTCAAATACCTCTTCGAGAAACCCGTCCTCAACGGACGTCTGGCAAGATGGACTCTGATGCTCTCAGAATTCGACCTTAAATATGTGCCACTGAAAGTTATAAAAGGTCGCGCCGTCGCCGAATTCTTCGCAGAAAATCCTATCAACGACGCACAAACCATAGATACTTGGTCATTTCCCGACGAGGATATACTTCAAACAGATGTAGATTCCTGGATCTCAGATTTGATGGAGCATCCAACTTAAGAGGATTCGGAATAGGAGTGTTGCTCATTTCTCCTGAAGGTGAGCATACACCAATTGCTGTCAAACTCGACTTCGAGGTGACAAACAACGCTGCAGAATATGAAGCTTGTCTCATTGGACTACAAGCGGCAGTAAGCTTAGGCATTAAAAACCTCCGAGTACATGGGGATTCATCACTGATCATCAACCAAGTTACAGGATCTTGGAAAATCCGAAGCGAGAGCCTCGCACCCTACCAGGCTAGGATAGACCAAGTCGCTCAATTCTTTGATCACGTAACCTACCTCCACCTACCTCGGGAGGAAAATCAATTTGCAGACGCTCTTGCGAAACTTGCATCTTTGATAAATATGCCAGATCACATGATGGAAATGCCTTTGTGCATTGAACGACGGTCAGAGCTGGCCTATGTTCACCAAATCACCGACGAAGAGGAAATCGCGCAGGAACCCTGGTTCCAAGCAATCCTGAATTTTAAGCTTAATGGTACCTATCCACAAGATATGGACAAAAGGGGACAACGTGCTATATGCCTATTAGCTTCCCAATACATTCTGATGCAAGGAGAATTATACAAAAGAACACCTCTTGGTGTAGTCCTACGTTGCCTTGATCATTCACAGGCACGAAAGGTGATGGAAGAAGTCCACGACGGAGAATGCAGTCCTCACATGAGTGGGCCTATGATGGCAAAGAAAATCACACGTTTGGGATATTATTGGACCACAATGGAATCCGATTGCATCAAATACGTGAGACATTGCCACAATTGCCAAATCTTTGGGAATGTACAACATGTCCCTCCTTCATTGCTCTACACGATGACATCTCCTTGGCCATTTTCCGCATGGGGAATTGACATAATCGGGAAGATAACCCCGGCCGGAACAGGAGGTCACTGTTTCATTCTAGTGGCAATTGACTATTTTACCAAATGGGTAGAAGCGGCTTCCTACACTGGTCTTACGGCTAAAAATGTGGCAAAGTTCATACAAAACAACATCATCTGTCGATATGGTTGCCCACATGAGATCATTAGCGATAATGGGTCACACTTCCAAGCTGAAACCGAGCAATTGCTAGCCAAATACAAGATTAAGCATCACCACTCTTCGCCCTATAGACCACAGACTAACGGCGCGGTAGAGGCGGCAAACAAAAATGTTGTCGCAATTCTCAAGAAAATGATCGACAACTACAGAGATTGGCCAAGCAAAATACCCTTTGCCTTATGGGGATACCGTACATCTGTCAGGACGCCCACTGGGGCTACTCCTTTCTATTTGACCTACGGCATGGAAGCCGTACAACCAGTCGAGCTAGAAATACCATCCCTGCGTATTCTACTAGAAAGTCAAATCCCGGGGGCCGATTGGAAGAGGGATAGATATGAAGAACTCATCCTCCTGGATGAACGTAGGCTGCGCGCCTTACATAATGTCCAAACGTATCAAGCACGTATCAAACGAGCTTTCAACAAAAGGGTTAGGCCAAGAAACATCAAAGAAGGAGACTTAGTACTCAAATCGGTTAGAGCTCTTTTACCTGTCAACCCAAGGGGAAAATTCAAACCTAATTGGGCCGGACCATTTCTAGTCAAATTCATACTCCCAGGGGGTGCGGTTAGAATCACAGACCTAGATGGGAATGAGTTTTCAAACCCCACAAACCTTGACCAACTGAAACGGTACTATGCCTAGAATAGGAACAAAAACGCGCCTCGCGTAAACCCATGTGTCGCTCTTGTGGCACTAAATAAACGGCCCTTGGCCAAGCTGAAATAAGCTAAATGTCACTGTGCTCTTGCATTTTGACGAAATTGTCATCCTCATATCATCAAATAAACTAAATTCGCACCTCCAGAGTAAGCTAAAGCTCATGCTTATTTTCTATGTTCATTACAAGCTCTTGCTTCGAACAATTATTCTTTTACATTTACTCGAACTACGCGCAAGGGTTTGATTTCGCTTTAAGTGAATACGTAGGCAATCCTTCACGGGATTCAACCCATTATATCTAAAATGTAAATAGAAGGACATTTGCATTGCATTTGAAATTCGACAAGAATAATAAGTAGAAAATCCCAACGGTTTCATAACCATTTAACCTCTTTATTTCATTCATTTCCTAAATAATAGTAGTACGTTACATAATAAAAATAGAATAGGCTAGGATTCTAAAAATCCCTCCTTTTTATTACAACAACAATAATAATAATCAAATAATAAATAAAGACTCGGGCTATTCCTCCATCTTCCCCTTGCCCTTGTCATTCTTGTCATATTTCTTGTCACGACCTCGAGCTGGGCGCTCTTGCACCACTTCAGACCTAATCACCAACGGTCTTTCTCGAGGCCTGACTCTTCCATTCTTGCCAACCACCATCTCTGCGACAGGAGTAGTCTTTGATTTCTTTGAAGGATGAATGACTTGAAACCCGGCTTCTTCGTCTCCCTCTGTCAGATGCTTCTCCTTCTCTTTCTCTCCCTCGCGCACCTTGTAGTCAACAGGCTCGCGTTTTCTCAGTCTCTCGCGCTCTTCCGGAGTTGTAGCCTTTCGCCACCTCAGATAAGAATCCGACACCCACAAAGCATTGGCGGAGAAGCTCAAGAACCACATGTTTCTCTGGGCCCATTTAATAGCCCACTCCCTTCGGCTTTCTGTAGTAAGTGCCATAGCAGTCTGCGGGACGGTATCAAGCCTAGGGATCGTCTGCTTCAGCCCAACTTGCCTCATCAGTCTTTCCGGAAAGATGCATACCATAAACTCCAATCCAGGAATGCGCACGGACCTAGTGGGATCCAAAGAAGATACTCCAGTGACAGACTTGAGGTGCCACCACGGTACAACCCACCTAATCAACGGGCCATCATCACTCTTCAGCTTATTCTTCCAATAATCACAGACCCGAGCGAAGTCCACCATATACAACCGCGTCCTCATCGCAATAGAACGGGAATGATAGGAAAGTGCATGAACTGGGGGCTCGATCAATCGGAGCCGTTCCATAAGCCAAACCTACCAAAAAGCAGGCATTAGACATCGGAAAAAAAAAAAAAAAACCGAAAACAATAAAAAGAGGTGTCTTTACCTGCAAAATGACGGGACTCCCCAAGAACGGCAGATCGCGGTTGGATTTCCTATTGTCCAAACCCAAAATAATCTCTCCTAAGCATAAGCAAGCTGGGCTCCTGCGCAGCTCCATTTGCTCAATAAGGCCCAAAAGACGGGGATCACCCCTCAAGTCTTCATCAACGTGTCCTTGGAAGACATACACGTGCAACAAACAAAAGCCAAATGCCCTCCTCCTAGCAACATGAGAAACAGTAGGGTCGGCCCTGTTGATGAATCGGTCTACAAAGTCCAACATTCTCACACCTTTCGGGGTAACTAGACGGTCCACCTCAAGTCTGGTCAGTCCAAGCAAGTCTCTGAATTTGCTCTTATACCCTTGTGAAGTGGAAGGAATGGCAGGTAAATGTTCGGGGTCCCACCCACCAATAGCAGCAATTTCTTCAGGAAATGGGCAAATGTCACCTCCTGGGAATGCGAAAACATGATAATTCGGGTCCCAATAGTCAAGGCAAGCATCCAAGAACGGTTTTACAACCTTAATGAGTTTCAAGCTCAACAAAGACCCAAGATTATAAGCACCCATGTCATGCTTCTCCATATTTGAAAATTCATTGGTCCATTCCTTCAAGCGGATCTCCAAAGTATTCATGATGACAATTTTTTCTCTTGAAGATTTATTTTGGGAGTTTTATGTGAATAGACGAAGAAGAGACGAAATATTTATGTGAATTAAAGCTCCGTCGACGCTTCTATTTATACTAATTGCTGTTTCCAAAAATCCGCCAGAACGGACCAGCTTGGGAACAAAGCGCAATACCTGCTGCGCCTCTTCAAAGGGACGCAGCTCATGCTGCGCCTCTTCCCCAGTCTCACTTCTGTGATTTCCGCGTGGGATCTTTCCTAATTCTATAACGAATGATTTCCTATTCCTACGGGGTTTGATTTTGGTAAATACGGGAAGATTACCATGTTTCAGGTTTCCTAAATTCGCGGGCACGCATTTCAAAGCGACATCGACACCTTCGCCATTTCATCACACTTAATTCATTTTTTTTAATTCTCTTTTTTAGGAAATAATTTTCATTCATTTTCTTTTCAGGAAATAATTTTCATCTGTCTTCATTTTTAACGAATTTCAGCATTTCATTTCTACATTTTCTAACTTATAGATTTCTCTTTTTTCTTTTTTTTAGGGGGTAACCCTCCCTACCGTCCGGTCATTTCCGGCAAAATTTTGCATTCTTGTGTTCTTTTGAGTCTCATTTTGCGCTAATTAAGGCCATGTGTATATAAAAATGTATGTTTGGCGTGATTTCTATGTAAATTTCGGCAGCATGACGGCGTAAACCGTTATCTACCAAACCTGTTCAAGAACTAACCTGCAGATACAAGCAACACAACCCAGCAGCAAAGGCACTCAGGCCGTCGTATATACACCAAACAGAGCAAATGTACAAGCAAACTGGGGGCTTGCGCCCCGAACAAAGTCCAAAAGTCCAAGCAAACTGAGGGCTTGTGCCCCAAACAAAGTCCAAAAATGTTCAAAATCAGACGTCCAAATGTACAAGTCTACAGAACTACACAAAACTACTGCTGGGCGCCCTCCAAATCGGCAACTCTCGCCACGAGAGCAGCGATCTCGGCATCCCGAACCTCGAGCTCCCTCAACACGCGAGCCGTCTCCTCCCGAGACTGGGTCAACTCTCTCTCCAGCTCGCGGTCACCCTGTAAACAACAATAAATTGGCTCATGTCAATCGGTTTAAGCAAAATTGGAAATCAAAAATCAAAAAAAAGAGAAATGGGTGTAAGGTTCATACCTGACGACCTCGACCACCGACGAGTGCCTCGATGGCAGTAGCTCGCAGCCGGTTGGCCACCCTCCATAGCGCCACGAACCGGGACGGCGCGACCTGCATTTTCAAAAGAAACTCTCAGCAAATTGAACAAGCTCAATCAAATGTGTTCTTACACGATAGTTATACAAGTTAGAGGCTCACCCTCCGAATCAGATGCTGCCAGTCGTCAAGGCCAGCATCCGTCACAGCTACGTCAAAGTCACGCAGCTCGGAGATCGTCGTCCTCCCGGTCGCTTCAGTGTACTCGAGGGTCTCAGGGTACTCTGGGAGCTCGATGCCCGCTGCCTCGACCTCCTGCAAGGACAAATAGCTCTCATTAACCGATGATCTTTCATCGTAATTCTCAAAATCAAGTCAAGGAAAAGTAAAAGATACTCACCACTACCGGCCAGTACGCCAACCTCCCGTAAAGGAACGCCGAGTAGTCCTCGCCAGGGAGAAGAAGGTCGTCGCCACTGGCACCAGCCAAGTCCGCCTCCTCTCGGCCTCGAAGGCTCCCTAAACATCGTCCTGGGAGGATCGACGGAACCGTCAACGCGTCCCGAGAGCACCGACGAGCCCAAACGCTCGCCCAAGTACCACACAGGACCCATCGACGTCCTCAACAGCAGTCGACTCGGGCTCCTAGGTCGAAGGACCTCAGCCACGAAAGGAGGCGCTCCAGCGTACTCCGCCCAAGGTCTGGGCACCCACTGCGACAAGATAAGACAGGGATCATTCCTATGATCAATTAAAAGCAGAGTATAAGAAGTATAAATGAATACGAATGGGATACTCACGCTGCTCAGCTGAAGAGCGTTCACATCCCGCCGGTAGACGTTGTGAGAAGAACGCTTGCTCTTCGTCCGGCACATCACCCAATCCCTCACCACAGGATAGGCCCTCTCCAGCGGCTCCGTCCTCTTGGGCGCGAGACTCGGGAAGTAAGAGTACACCCACGCCTTTTGAGTCTCATTTTGCGCTGATTAAAGGCCTTATGTATATAAAATGTATGTTTTGCGTAATTTCCATGTAAATTTCGGCAGCATGACGGCGTAAACCGTTGTCTACCAAACCTGTTCAAGAACTAACCTGCAGGTACAAGCAACACAACCCAACAACAAAGTGTGGACAGCGGGCCGCCCACGGGGGCGCTTGGTGAAGGTCGAAACAAGCGTTTGCATTTTGTATGGAGTCGCCACCAATTTTTATGGGAAATTGGAACCGTTCGAATACCTCGTGTCATGTCAAGACACAAAGTGGTGACATGAACACTAAGCAATCGTTACCCTTAGCATTCTATGTCTAGAATGACTCTCGTGGATGCCAATGAACACGGGTGCTCACGGAGATCTGGAGTAAGGGGTGAGGGTACGTATTAGGAAGCTCTTTTGATCAAACACCTAATCCCGCCCGCCTCGATAGCGGCCTCTACTAATGATTAGGGAAGTTGTTCGTACTCGATATATCGTCGGCTATATGCATGCAATGCAACATCCAAGTTTTAATCCTAGCATGTGAGAATTAATACTAAGTCGGTTGACACATAATTAGCATACAATTGGGTCGAAGTAGGATTTAATGCTGATTTACATGTGAAAACATACAAATGATAAAGGAAATACAATAAATATAAATTACAATAATGAAAATTACATTAATTACATTGGATTAGGCGATTTATGTCGAAAATACCTTTAAAACGGAGGATTTGAGAAAAAGGAATAAAAGAATAAAAAGAAAGAATTAATGAAATAAACGAGCAGAAATTAGCGATAATACGGATAATAGTTAGTTAATTACGTAAACTAAACAAACTAGGTCAAGGCAGAAACGGAGTTCAAGGACAAAAATCATCTGAACAGCGCAGCAGATCGCGCCTCTGGGAAGAGGCGCAGGCGATTCTTTGCGTCTGTTCCAAGGGTGAGTTCTGGCTGTGAAGCCGGAACTCTAAATCGTTAATGTTAACTGGTGATTTAATGATGGATTGGAATATTTACTCGGATGGAAGTGATTAATAGGTTAATTACATGTGAATGATGGTCATAAAAACAGTAAAACATGAATGAGACGGATGCAAACGGATTATTCATATGAAATAATGATGAAAATATTAATGAGTCCTCTATTGAAATAAGTCAATTAGGCTAAATACAACGGATATACAACGAATATGTGACGAATATGCGAATAAACAGATTAAACTGTATCAATGATGAATTCCAAAAACTCAATATGAACAAATTGAATCTCTAAAATCCGGGATTGAATTTAATGACGAAAACCCGTAAATATGAGATTATTTAGGATTTAAGTCGGATTTATGATGAATTAAACAAGTTAATGAATGATGATTATAATATACATGGAATTATTATGATACTACGACGAAGAATTAACAGACGAACAAGCAAAAGAAAGATTTTGAGTACGAATTACAGAGGACAAACGAAGAAGAAAGGAAGCAGGAACTGCGGCAGCCTCACGAAGAGGCGCAGCAGGAACTGCGCTCCTTCGAAGAGGCGCAGCAGTTGCTGCGTCCTTTCTCGACGGTTATCTACTGGAAATCCGTAAAAAGAGGTTTTAACAAAGGGTTTTAGAAATCGATTTTAATTGTATTTTCGACGTAAACCTTACAATTGATGATACGAAAAGTAAAATACAATAAATAACAGAGGAATTATACACCCTCAGACTTACATGTTTGACGAAACGAGAAGGACTAAGATATCGATTAGTGATGCTCGACGCGAATGCAAATAAAGTGCCCTCGTAAGAGGAAAACGATTAATTAATTAAGTTGATTGAGTGTAGTTGGTCAAATTGGTCGGTCATGCAATGGAGAGGCTGGTACCCGGAAAGATCTGAGCTTACGTGGTCGAAAGTTCAAGCACGTAGGCGCCAATAAGTAAGAACAAAGTCTAGAATGCAAAGGGAGAAGAGAAGGGCGGACACTCGCGTGAGAAATATGAGGAACGAAGGCTCCTATTTATACTAATCACGTGACGGAATTAGGGTTTCGGAGACTCTTTGGAAGTGAATCTCGGAAAGATATGAAAAAGATACGTAAGACATGCAAAGAAGGGCCTGGGAAAAGGCGCGCAGCGACTCAAGTCTCTTGGAAGAGGCGCAGACTGGCTGCGTCTATTCCCAGGAGGTTTCCTCCTGCTGAAGAAAGATTTCCGCGTTTGAGTTATGGTAGGACGGAAATAATTCGATTATCTTATGAATATTACGGGATATTATTTGCCAAAAGATAAAATTTATGAAATATGGAATAGAAATATCCGGAACATTCCAAACATTCTCGACTCGGGATTTAACGGTTATCGAGAAAAATGGAGACGGTTTTTGACCCGGACTCGAATGTACTCTAATTATCGCCAAAACGACCGTATCGGGACGTAAATGACATCTAAGAGGTAGACATTTAATATTTGAGCAATCACTTGACGATAATCTTACGAACTGTCACAAATCGTTCCACGTATCAAACATGCGGCCCAATCATCACCGGGTGGTTTGCGGGAGGTGCAGAAATGAGGTATCTACACAAAGGCACTCAGGCCACCGTATATACACCAAACAGAGCAAATGTACAAGCAAACTGGGGCGATCTCGGCGTCCCGAACCTCGAGCTCCCTCAACAAGCGAGCCGTCTCCTCCCGAGACCGGGTCAACTCTCGCTCCAGCTCGCGGTCACCCTGTAAACAAGAAATTGGCTCATGTCAATCGATCCAAGCAAAATCGGAAATTAAAAATCAAATAAGGTTCATACCTGACGACCTCGACCACCGACGAGTGCCTCGATGGCAGTAGCTCGCAGCCGGTTGGCCACCCTCCATAGTGCCACGAACCGGGACGGTGCGACCTGCATTATCAAAAGAAATTCTCAGCAAATTGAGCGAACTCAATCAAATGTGTTCTTACACAAAAGTCATACAAGTCGGAGGCTTACCCTCCGAATCAGATGCTGCCAGTCATCTAAGCCAGCATCCGTCACAGCTACGTCAAAGTCACGCAACTCGGAGATCGTCGTCCTCCCAGTCGCGTCAGTGTACTCGAGGGTCTCGGGGTACTCTGGGGGCTCGATGTCCGTCGCCTCAACCTCCTGCAAAGACAAATAGCTCTCGTTAATCGATGATCTTTCGTCGCAATTCTCGAAATCAAACCAAGCAAAAGTAAAAAGATACTCACCACTACCGCCGCACGCCACCTCCCGTAAAGGAACGCCGAGTAGTCCTCGCCAGTGAAGAAGGTCGTCACCACGGCACCAGCCAAGTCCGTCTCCTCTCGGCCTCGGAAGGCTCCCTAAACATCGTCCCGGAGGATCGACGGAACCGTCAACGCGTCCCGAGAGCACCGACGAGCCAACCGCTCGCCCAAGTACCACACAGACCCATCGACGTCCTCAACAAAGAACCGACTCGGGCTCCTAGGTCGAAGGACCTCAGCGACGAAAGGAGGCGCTCCTGCGTACTCCGCCCAAGGTCTGGGCACCCACTGCGACAATATAAAAGCACAGATCATTCCTATGATCAATTAAAAGCAAAGTATAAGAAGAGTAAATGAATACAAATAGGATACTCACGCTGCTCAGTTGAAGAGCGTTCACGTCCCGCCGGTAGACATTGTGAGAAGAACGCTTGCTCTTCGTCCGACATGACCCAATCCTCACCACGGATAGGCCCTCTCCAACGGCTCCGTCCTCTTGGGCGCGAGACTCGGAAGTAAGAGTACACCCACGCCAGTAAAACGAATAATCAATGACGATCTTTCGTGATTTGATAAAGAAAGGAATTTACTTTGGTCTAAAGGAAGGTTCATACCTCCAACAAGAGCCTGTGTCCGAGTCCGACCGCGCTGGAGAAGTCCCCTTCTCCATCAACTCCGGACGAACCATGGCCCTCATGAAGCGGATGAGGACCGCAAACCAGCAATGACCCAGTCCCCAACGCCCTAGGGAACTCGGTCGAAAGAAAGGGAAGGAGCTTCGTCGATAGCCTCTCGCCCTTGTCTCCGAGGTAAATCGAAGACAGAACCACCAAAGCCACGACGAGCCCTCTGCTCACCACCACAAGGAGGAGGAGGAGCTGTCTCCCTCCCATCGATCGTCACCGGTACGGGTCTTCCCCGCAAAGTAGTCTCGAACGTAAGTCTGGGTACCAAACCCGCAAGATCGCAACAGCCTTCGGCGACAAGTTCCGGCCGATCAACCTCCTCGCCTCGGCCGAGTCCGCCCTCATGGCGCCTCCGCCACACCATCTCCTCGGTCCCACACGGCACTGTAAATCATGCCGTAATCCTCCAAAGTGACTCCCACCTCACCAAAAGGCATGTGAAATGTGGAAGTCGTATCCCGGAATCGGTCCAAGAAAGCGCGGACCAGGCTAAGGTTAGCCCGCAACTTCCTCTTCACGATATCCCTCCAGACCTGAACCAGAGGACCGAACGCTCCACGCTCGATCATGGCCCTCTCCTCCTCCGACAGCCGCTCGTAGTGCTCCATCGCCGTCGTGTACCCCGAGAACGACCTGATGTTCCCGGCCTCCTATCATGATTTGAAACAAAGCCATCTTTAGTTTTGACTAAAATTTGAAAGAAATTTGGACAAAGAATGAAAGAGGATGGGTAATGAGTTAGTGAATTCCTATTTACCAAGCTCTTCACCGTCCTGTAGGACAGGTGACCCTCTACAGCCCACACGAGGTGCCTACTCTCCCAGGTCTCAGCCCACGTAGGGGCTCCCCTCAGCTGACGACCTCCTCGCCCGACGTTGGCTCGTCTCGGGATCTCCTCCTCCTCGTGAAACTCAGCAGCCATCACCGCAGCGGTGAAGGCCTGCTCCAAAGCCTCCTCAACATTAGCGGTGTCTATCTCCATGGGAGCTCTCCCAGAAGTAGAAGCCTCATCACCTGCAACGTTAAAGCAAATTCAGGCCGCGTCACATGACGACGAGCCTTTGTTAAGGAGTTTTCGAGCTTTCAAAGCCCTGAAATCGCTCTTTCCTTGCCATCTTTGGCCATATTCCCACCAAGCCGATCACTCATGTGATAAATTGGGTCAAGTCAAGTCTAATTCAAAGCCTAGTTCCGGGTTCAAGTCGAAAATTCGGCAACATTTCGCTATAACGGCGATTATGCCCTAGAAAGGTGTCCTGAAAAAGTTGTCACAAACCAAAATTACGAGATGGTAGAAAGTTTACCCATCACCCAAGGATCCCAAATATCAAGTTTCATTGCAAATGGGCAATCCTAAGGCTATTTTCGAAGCAATTTACGGTTCAGCTGTAAATCCGTCTCAAAATTTCGCTCAAAGGCTCAAAACTTGATGAAAATTCGAAATAAACACAGGGTTATGTTCCTAACATCACCTACTATCCATTTCTAACATCAATTTGGCAAAGCAAATTCATTTGGGGGAAAAGCCCCAAATTTTCGATCGAAAGGGTCGAAAACCCTAAAGTTCGCGGTCAAAATTCAACAAATGTAGATGATTAATGCAAGATTAAGACACATACCTCGATTAGTCATGTTTAAAGCAAGCTTTTGAATCAAACCTTGGCGAAAATGGTGAAGATTTGAGAGAGAAATGAGTGATTTGTGTTTCGAATGCAAATGAAACAATCCCTCTGATTTTCGCGTTTTTACGCAGGAAAGCCAAATTGGGGAAAAGACGCAGCAGGCGCTGCGCCTCTTCCAAGAGACGCAGCTCTTGCTGCGCCTCTTCCTCTTGTTCCCTCCATACGAATTTTCAAAAATTCGTTATAAGTTCGTTATTTGTGGGCCCATCTTTGGTGCGCCTCTTCCCAGATGCTATTTTACCCTTTTGGGCCCGTTCGACGATTTTCTTTCGTTCCGGCTCGCATTTCCAAGCCAGCAGCAGACTATTTACTCCTTCCAAGACTCATTTTGCTTGTCGCAATGAGCATTTACTTATTTACAAAAATTCGACACACATTCACTATGTCTCCAGCGAGAGTAAGCGGACGCACTGTCTCTCTCAAGACGTGAGGATTGACATCTATCCAAACATTTTCCTCCAGCAGTTCCCAGCCGTGTCCTGCTACTCAATATTTTCCCGAAGATTATCCAAACGTTTTCCTCCAGCAGTTCCCAGCCGTGTCCTGCTACTCTCAATATTTCGTGTTTCCCCGCGGAGTTCGACGAGGGTGTCGTTCTCCAGAAGTCCCCAAGCCGATAGAGTTCCTATACCCAACCTCCGGTTTACCCTTTAAGTTGAACTTACTTTAGACCTCCTTCCAGTCAATGCTTTCCTTTAGGGTCCCACACCCTAGCACAATCCTTATATACCCTTTAGGTCTTACCCTTAGCTCCCATGCTCAACCTTAGCTCCTATGCAACTCCGGAAGCATCTCGAGGAAGAAGTCTCAGGTATGGTCTCTTCTTATGGCTGGCGAGCCCCCTTACGTAGTCTAATGGACTTTAAACGACCCTCCCCGATAGTCGACAGACTCTAAAATGTTCCCGACGACAGGTCCTTGGTTCAGACCCCTTGAACCGCCTCGCGTCGCCATAGTCGTCAGGTTGTAATCTTCGATTGACCTGATGGCTATACTTTGACTTTCGCCTTGTCCAAGCCTCGGTCAAAGTGGGGCTCAGAGACACCTCATTTCGCACCTCTCGCAAACCACCCGGTGATGATTGGGCCGCATGTTTGATACGCGGAACGATTTGTGACAATTCGTAAGATTATCGTTAAGTGATTGCTCAAATATTAATGTCTGCCTCATGGTTGTCATCTACGTCCCGATACGGTCGTTTTGGCAGTAATTAGAGTACATTCGGAGTCCGGGTCAAAAACCGTCTCCATTTTCTGATAACTGTTAAATCCCGAGTCAGAATGTTCTGGAATGTTCCGAATATTTCTATTCCATATTTCACAAATTTTATCTTTTGGCAAATAATATCCCGTAATATTCATAAGATAATCGAATTATTTCCGTCCTACCATAACTCAAACGCGGAAATCTTTCTTCAAAGAGGAAAAACCTCCTCGGGAATAGACGCAAAGCAGTGCTTTGCGCCTCTTCCAAGAGACGCAGCGATGGTGGGCTGCTGCGCCTCTTCCCAGGCCCTTTTCTGCATGTTTCTCGTATCTTTCTCATATATGTCCGAGATTCACTTCCAAAGAGTCTCCGAAACCCTAATTCCTTCACGTGATTAGTATAAATAGGAGCCTTCGCTCCTCATATTTCTCACGCGAGTGTCCGCCCTTCTCTTCTCCCTTTGCATTCTAGACTTTGTTCTTACATATTGGCGCCTACATGCTTGAACTTTCGACCACATAAGCTCGGATCTTTCCGGGTACCAGCCTCTCCGTTGCATGACCGACCAATTTGACCAATTACACTTAATCAACTTAATTAATTAATCGTTTTCCTCTTACGAGGGCACTCTCTTTGCATTCGCGTCGAGCATCACTAATCGATATCTTAGTCCTTCTCGTTTCGTCAACATGTAAGTCTGAGGGTGTATAATCCTTATTTATATATTGTATTTTACTTTTCGTATCATCAATTGTAAGGTTTATGTCGAAAATACCATTAAAACCGATTTCTAAAACCCTTTGTTAAAACTTGTTTTTGCGGATTTTCAGTAAATAACCGTCGAGAAAGGACGCAGCAACTGCTGCGCCTCTTCGAAGGAGCGCAGTTCCTGCTGCGCCTCTTCGTGAGGCTGCCGCAGTTCCTGCTTCCTTTCTTCTTCGTTTGTCCTCTGTAATTCGTGTTCAAAATCCTTCTTTTGCTTGTTCGCTTGTTAATTCTTCGTCATGATAACATATAAATCACATGTGTATATTATTCACCGTCGTTCCCATGTTTAATTTGTCATAAATCCGACTTAAATCCCTTATAATTCATATTTGCGGGTTTTCGTCATTATAATTCAATTCCGGGTTGTAGAGATTCAATTCGTTCATATTGGGTTTCTGGAATTCGTCCTTGATATAGTTTAATCCGTCTTTTGTCATATTCGTCGCATATTCGTCATTAATCCATCTTATCTAACATAGTAATTGATTTCAATAGAGGACTCATTAATATTTTTCACTTCTATCATTATTCCATCATGTAGTTAATCCGTTTGCATCCGTCTCATTCATATTTTACTGTTTTCATGACCATCATTCATATGTAATAACCTATTAATCACTTTCATCCGAGTAAATAATTAAATTAATCCTTTGAATCACCAATCGACATTAACGGCTTGCAATCACGGCTTCACAGCCAGAACTGAGCCAAGGAACAGACGCAGCGTCTGCTGCGCCTATTCCAAAAGACGCAGCTCTGCTGCGCCTGTTCCTGGCTAAGTTCTGTCCCTGAACTTCGTTTCTGCCTTGACATAATTTAATTAGATTACGTATTAATCAACTATTATCCATATTATCGCGCTAATCTCTGTTCGTTATTTATTTTATTCTTTTATTTCTTTCTTTTCTCAAATTATCCGTTTTAAAGGTATTTTCGACATAAATCGCCTAATCCAATGTAATTAATGTAATTTTCTTTATTGTAATTTATAATTATTGTATTTCTTTTGTCATTTGTATGTTTTCACATGTAATCAACATTAAATCCTACTTCGATCCAATTGTTTGCTAATTACGTGTCAACCGACTTAGTTAATTCTCACATGCTAGGATTAAAACTTGGATGTTGCATTGCATGCATATAGCCGACGATATATCAAGTATGAATAACTTCCCTAATCATTAGTAGAGTCCGCTATCGAGGCGGGCGGGATTAGGTGTTCGATCAAAAGAGCTTCCGAATACGTACCCTCACCCCTTACTCCAGATATCTGTGAACACCCGTGTTCATTGACATCCACGAGAGTCATTCTAGACATAGAATGCTAAGGGTAACGATTTCTTAGTGTTCATGTCTCTACTTTGTGTCTTGACATGACGCGAGGTATTCGAACGGTTCCAATTTCCCATAAAAATTGGTGGCGACTCCATACAAAATGCAAACGCTTGTTTCGTTCTCACCAAGCGCCCCCGTGGGCGGCCCGCTGTCCACAATTACCCATTCATCGAATTCCGTGACAAAGCACAAAAGGATAGGTTCGAGTATTTGTTAACTAAATCTATGAGTGCCACTCGATGCGTGGATAGGAAAATTTTGCGAACATTGAAGATAGATGACATTATGTTTGGCATGTTCAATGAGATAGGGTTACAGGGTCTTTTCACACTCCATGAATTATCTTACCCTGCTTTGACTCTCGAGCTTCTGAGCTCATTTACTTACTTTCCCAGTGATCATCTTATCAAGTTTCGATTGCTTAATGTAGAACGGTCCTTAACCTTTGACCGTTTGTCACAAATTCTGGGAATAGATAAGCACACAGACGGAGACTTGTACGGTGTTGGTGGGCTGTCCGCTATTCGATATTTTCCGTTGTTTACCGGTTATGCGGATGCGGATGTCAGTGCTATGGCTTTGTTGGACGTCCAACACGTTTGTCTTCGTTTATTCTTGAGGTATTTGAGCTATTTGTTGTATGGCCGGCACGACAAGAGCAAGACCTCCACTATTGAGGTCTTAATCCTTGCTAGTTACTTGAATCCTTATAGGGAGGAGACATTCCAATTCTCTCCCCCTGCTCTTGTGTGCTCGGCTTTTGATAGGATGATTGGGAGGTATGGGAACCTTGATTGTGGTGCTCTTGTCACCAAGATAGCTAGGGCTGTTTGTGATTTTGAGGGTGATGACCCCTACGAGCCCATGGATGACCATGAGCCGCTTGTTGATGATGACCACCTCCGTTATGAAATTTCTTATATTGACATCAAGAATGGGAAGGACCATTATTGGAGGGTCCGGGGCGAGTCTTACATGCTTTTACCTTGCGCCCATTTATCTGCTGTCGACCCCCTTGAGGAGGGTACGGCTGTGGAGCGACCCCCACCCGTTACTTATCTGATTCCTGAGGACCTTCTAGTCACTTTTCCTGGGTCTAGTACTACTACCACCACCGGCGGGCGCCGGAGACGTCGTCCACCCACTACCCATCTGCCTGGCTCATTCCAGCCTGCTCCTCCTCCACCTCCTTCAGCCTATCCTGCTTCAGGCTACCATTTTAATCCGTTTATTGAACGAGAAGTGAGGATGCATACGGGCATCAACACTGCTTTGACAGAGAGGAGGATGTGGGAACAGATGGAGGCCATGTCTCTTGCTTCAGGGGGACAGTATCGGGGTGTGACACCTAGCTATTATACCACTCCTAGTGATGATAGCCGCGTTTTCCATCTATATGGAGTCACTCCTACGGAGTTTGGACAGTTTAGTACTGCCTATGGTGCCTTGGGCCGTCCCTTTTACACTCCAGTCCGCCCCCTCGGGCTACTTACATTTTTTTTTGGAGGACGCCGGTGTTCCTTGCTCCCGAGAGAGGACCGTTTGGTCGCTTTCATGCTTCTACTTCCGCTGCTGCTGTTCCAGGAGGAGGTGGCCGTGGTAGAGGCTGTGAGAGGAGAGCCACCCGTGGTCGAGGTCGTAGTCCAGTTCCTGATCCTGAGCTGATGTCCCTTTATGCCGAGATTGATGATTATGATGATGCTGATGGAGCCCAGTAGGGACAGCTGGTCACTACATCCCTCTTTTTCCAGCTGGTTTGGGGGAGGCTACTGCATTACAGCTGGTATTATCTTTCTTGTTTTGTTTTTTTTGCATTTCTTTTTTCCCTCTTCCCTTTGTTAGTAGTCCTATAGGTTGCTGGATTTCTATGTGATTGCTATGCTGTAGGCGTCACACTGAGGACACTGTGACATTTAAGTTTGGGGGAGTGTGTTTATTTTTGTTGTGTGCTTTTATTTATTGTTGTGTGGAAAAATTCAAAAAATCAAAAAAAAAAATTCAAAAATTCAAAAATACAAAAACATGTTTTTGTTTTTATTTACTTTGAGTCGAGTCTTGGTGAACTGTATAGCAATGATGATAATTTGCTTTGTCTTTGCATTTGAGTCCCATCTAGTTGTCCATGTACATTGTTTTGACCTGTTAGCTATGATGAACAAAACTCTTTACTCAAGTCTTGACCGTCACAATATGCCTTATGCCGAGTAGACTTGACTTTATTTTGTTGGTAAACCACTTAAATTTCTGAGGTCTTTAGAGCTTCCTAGGCCGGGAACATTAATAAACCGGTCTCATTGTTATTTAGGCTGATGAGTGTGGTCTCCCTGTGGAATATGTAATATCAAACTGCATAAGTGTGACATTAGTTTCTTAGCTTTTGCGCATTCATATGATTAAGTACATGAGGAAAGGCGGTTTTTTT
Source organism: Silene latifolia (assembly GCF_048544455.1). NCBI lineage: Eukaryota > Viridiplantae > Streptophyta > Magnoliopsida > Caryophyllales > Caryophyllaceae > Silene > Silene latifolia. Next base: position 649,784 of record NW_027413129.1, on the reverse strand, counting down.
TTGTTCAAATAAGCCAAACATCACCCAGTTTTTGTTAGCCCGTTTGAACCATGTAGCCATGTTATATCCTATTTCTTAGCTACATTCCAGAATTTGCCTACCTTTTTCGGGACAGTCGCAGTTGCTTGAGTCCTTATTGTTATAGCTACTTTGGTTGGGTTGGGACTTTTATTGTCATGTGGGTAGTAGCTATCTTTTTGTAGCAATTGTGTGACCTCTTATGTTGAAAAAAGGAAGTATTATGAAGCAAAGGAAAAAAAAAGAGAAGAAAAAAAAAAACAAGAAAAAAAAAAGAATTCAGAAAAAGAAAAAAAGAAGAAAGAAAAGAAAGAAAAGAAAAAGAAAAGAAGAAAAATGTTTGCTTCATTGAGTTTTGTTAATTAGGAGGTCGTGTGTGGTAATTACTGGAGTCTAATGCACATTTGGAGAGCCTTTACATTTCTCTCATATGTTGTCAAAGTTGAGATTATTTCTCCAGTTGGATGTTTGTTTTATTTCTTATTAGATTTGGCTATTGGTCTAGTGCTACGACTACCGTCTGAGCCTCACATACCCATACGTGCTTTTGCACAAGCCACTTCTATACCCATGCCACTTTACCACCATTCTGTCCTTGATACATGTACTTGGTCTGTTTTGTGAATACGTACTAGTTGGAGAATCTCCTATCACATTAGATTGCATGCATATTTCATAAGTCGAGTGAGAGTCTTATTTCTTTCTATCTTACATATATCTCACCCCTTATGAGTGCATGAGTGAAACCCCGAGAATCCAACAAAATTGTCTTGCAAGGTTGAAAAGTATTTGGTCGAGTCTCGGTATCATGTCACATCTTGAGTAAGAGCTGCGTTAGTCTATTACCCGTGTCTTTGAATTTGTTTTATTGGCACAATTTTGGTCATTACTTTGTTATCGATGTGGACAGCTGGGATTTGTATGTGCCTAGACATTTGCTCTGAGTTATTCATTCACCATATGTTTGTTGTTCTTTGTTTGGTCTGGCTGCTTTGCTTGAGGACAAGTAAAGGTTTGGTTTGGGGGAGTTTGATGTATCACTTTTATATATACTTTTATAGCTCCCTTTATACCATTTTACATACCGTTTCGTGCCCATTTTATCATTTATATGCCTTATTTCAATGAATTGTCGATACTGCCGCTATTTTGTGTTTTGATGCAGAAATGACTCGTTATGAGTATGATCAAGCTAAGATTAGCATGGCGGAGACGGCATAGTAGAATACACGAAGCACGACACGAGAAACGAGGAAGCACGAAGGCTAGAGGAGAAAGAAGAGAAGAAATAGCACAGAAGCAAGTTCCTCGATCGAGTCACCACTGCTCGATCGAGCGGTATCCTCGATCGAGTCACCTGCGCTCGATCGAGGATCCTCTCTGGCAGACTTATTTCCGGATTTTCCTAAAACGATTATCTTTTGTTATAATTTAGAAACTCGTGTTTTATTGTTATACGCTTTAATTTACCTTCATACTGCTGGATACTTTCTTAGAACCCTAGTTTCTTCCTTGTGACGATACTAATCTTTCCTCATTAATTAATCATTCATCGTTTTATGTTCATCAATTATTGTTTCATGCTTTCAATCATGTTTTCATTCTTGATCATTGTTGTTGTTATTATCATTATGAGTAGCTAATTCCCTCATCTAGGATGAAGGGGATCTAAGTTAATTAAAAGGGAAAATTGATTAATTGCTATTGATAACGCTTAAGTTGTTGTTTGATTATTGTACTTCTTCTAGTTAATTAACTTGAGGCCTGAGTTATTAATTAGTGTAGCGAATTGATCCTATCGCCGATCGGGTTAGAATCGATATAGGCTGCGATAATCAAATAGATTGTATCTAATTATAGCGACCGCATGTTAGAATCGATCTAAAGGGCATAATTGAGTCGACCGATCTTATGACCTTAAACAACTTGATAGATTTAGCAATTGATTGATAATCCCCGGATAGTTGACCTAGTGAACCGGAAATCCTAGACCTTTAATATTATTGTTTAAACCTTCTTTTAATTACTTGCAATTAGTTGATTAGATCAAAACAAACAAACCCCCAGAAATTGGTTACCTTTAGACAGCTTAAATATTTACAGACTTAGCTTTTACCGCCTCCCTGTGGATTCGATACCCGTCTTACTGCTAACTATTCTTGTTAGTCCTGAGATAGATTTACTTTGGTTTGGTGATACGACTTCAGCCACATCAATCTCGTAAAGACGTTCCACTTAGGCCTGTTCTTTTGACCAAATTGTCCAATCAACTAAATCGAATCGAATGGAGTCAATCAATCAAACTTAATATAGCAACTAAATCAACTAAATCAATTGAAATAACAATAAAAATATTATAATAATAATAATAATAATAATAATAATAATAATAATAATAACAATAATACCAATAATAATACAAATATAATAACAATAATACCAATAATAATAATAATAATAAATATTATAATAATATTATTCATTATTATTATAAATATTAATATATTAATATAATATAATAATAATCTAGTAAGTTATATAAAAAATAAAATAGTAATATAATAATAAATATAGTAGTAGTAGTAGTAGTAGTAATAATAATAATAATAGTATATAAATGATAATATTATAATATATTAAATAATAAAATATATTAATAATAATAACTAGAAAACAAATATGATAAGTATAATAAAAATATTATAAATAATAATAATAGATGTAATATAATAATTTATTAATATAATAATATTAAATATGTTATTAATAATATTAAAAAATGAATATATTAATAAAATAATAAATATAATATTACAATATAAAAATATAATAATAATAGTAATAGTAATAGTAATAATAATAATAATAATAAAAATAATAATAATAATAATAAAAATATTCCATTAATCATAATAATATAATAATAAATAAATAAAATATAAATAAAATAATAATAATAATAATAATAATAATAATAGTAATAAATATAGTAGTAATATAATAAATATTAAAAATAAATTTTAATATAATAATAACAATAGTAAATAAATTAATATAATAATAATCATAACAATAAGAATATAAAATAAGAATAATAATATTAATGTTGAAATAAACTAATCTGAACTGAATTGAACTGATCTGAACTGAATGGAGCTGAACTGAACTTAATAGAGCTGAACTGAACTTATTAGAACTTAAATTAAGTCCAAAAGAATAGGGACTTAGTAAATAAATAAGCGTCTTTTCGATCTCGTATCTAAGATATGGTCAGTCAAACGTTTTTTGATAAAAGTAGGGGTATTCATGGGAAAAAGTTCAAATTCCAAGGGTACCATGAAAATTATCCCTACAAATTGTCAAAATTTGAAGAAGTTGAATCGAATCGAGAAATTAATTGCACTAAACTAAATTAAATCACCAAGGAAGAATAACAAAGGTTAGGTGTGCAAAATTCTTCCGATTTAAATCGGGGGAGATAAATAAATCCATTACATTTTGATAAACTAAAGATGGGAGAAGATTAATCGTTTATTCTGAATGATTAGCACGAAGAGATAACAACGGTACATATACATCTCGTGTGAGGCTCAAACCCTAGCTAGTACATCAGCCTCCGTAATATTAGCCTAAAACGACACTACCTAATTAACTAAGACGGTTCGATGCCCAACTTGCGCTGCAAAACGTGAAACAACCCTCCTCCAAGGGCTTTAGTTAACAAATATGCTATTTGGTCCTTACTATAGACGTGATGTTGCTATGGTTCCCTCAACCAAATGTTGTCGAATAAAATGACAATCTATCTCAATATGTTTCGTGCGATCATGAAATACTGGATTGAACCAATGTTGACTCGACCCCGAAGTGAAGTGGAACTGGTTTTTTGCACTAAAATGGCTTGAAATAAGTTGCATATAGACATGTCAAACGAGTCAGTCGGGTCGTTTCAGGTTTCTAATTTTTCCGAGTTATTTCGGGTCAGGTTGGGTCGTTTCGGGTCTGTTTTGTTACAACGGTCGGGGTCATTTTCGAGTCAAACAGGTCGAGTTATTTCAAATAGAGTCATTTTTGGGTCAATGATTAAAAGTTTTTTTTTTTTATCGTAGAGTACTTAACATTTAAGGTCGTTTGCACCAAGGTACCTAACATTTTTTCCCCAAGAGTACCTAATATTTATGATTTGCTTGTCGTGTGGTACAAAAGTACTTTGACGTTAAAAAAGGTCAAAATCCATCTGTTGACTAACTGAGCTTCTTAATTAATTGTTACTTTTTCCCCCTTTAGCTAATTAATTGTTTCCTACAAAAACTAATTTACTTTAGCTTTTCTTGTATCCTCCCCCTTTAATCCTCCATCCATTTATTCTCCATAGCCACTATCATGAACTTCAATTATAAGCACCCTCCTTCCAACACTAATTAATCATTGTCAACTACCTCCGACCACAATCAATCTATCATTAAACTGAAAATATGATTAGGGGATAATGTGGTTATGAGAGGTGGATGATAGGTTGATTTAGAGGATGTTAGGTTGATTTAGAGGTGAAGGTAAAAGTGAAGAAAAAGAAAGGGGTTAACTTAGGTAAGAGGTGATATGGATGTTGATGGGGCATATTCTGCACCCGCTGACCGAGTCAACATATTGAGCAAGGTCAAAGCTAAAAGACAGCAAGTCAACATATTAACAGCCTAAACCGACGCAGCCTGTCGGCCTGCCACTTGGGTCTCGGCTAGGCAACTAGCCGGCCGAGAAGCATATCCGCGTACTCACATCCAGTCCCCTCGGCATGGAGTCAACCAGGCCCGCCGGCCTGCCATGGGTCCCTCGGCCGAGGGTAAGACAGTCTTTCCACCTGCTATGCCACTTGGCCACTTGGCCACTACGTGACAAAAGGTGAAAGTCTATAAATACTCATCTTCTCTCATTGAGAAGAGGATCCCAAACTACCTGAATAATCTGGTACAAACTCACTTATCTCTCTACAATATACTTTGCCAAGTTAACACACAACTTATCTCTTTAAGTTTACTGACTTGAGCGTCGGAGTGAGTACACTCGGTACCAAGCCGAGCCCTCAGTTTGTTCATCTTTACAGGAGAGAGTGAAAGGAAGAGACAAGCAACGACATCATTCAACAAGATTAAGTGGTCACAATCCTGCTCCGGAATTACACCCGGAACAATTGGCGCGGTCTGTGGGGAACCATACTAAAAGCTAGTCACCTACCTTACAAAAAATAACCAAAACCATTCAAAGAGCTAAGAAGATGTCAAAACAACAAGAAACTATGGGTGAAGGAACTGCATTCTTCCAGGATGACACGTTCCCTAACTCTGAGATCGGGCAGTCCCCCACCGGCCGAGTCACTGAGCCGGTGAAGTACGGGATGCCGAGAGAGCCAGAAACACCGCAGCCGACCGGCCAAGTCACTGTCATGGGACATGTGGTCGATGCGGCCAAATTGAAGCTATTCCTGGACCTGATGGGTGGTACGCCGGTTACCCCTGTCACGGCGACAGGGGCGGCAGCGCCTCCACAGGTGACCAAGGCCCACTAAGTGATTCCGAACAACTTAACCGGAGCGATACAAGGAGCTGGGCATGCTAGGACGCCGGCGGAGCCCGTGGTGCCAGTGGCAGACCAAAGTCCTTCCCCCACTCGCGGGAGGACAGCGTCGCCGCCGGCAACAACGAGGGCTGCCCGAAGAAATGAAAGAAGCCCGACTCACCAAAGTCGGACAAGAAGCCCTTCCCGCCACATGGAGAGAAGCCGGACTAAGGTTGCGAGGAGCCGATCGCCGCGTGTCATTCGACACGTGGTCGACAGACCTCGGTGCCTATGTCCTCGAAGTCCCCCGTGCCAACTAAGTGAAGGCGCCGCCCATATCATACAAAGGGGATAGCGACCCGACCGACCATGCCGAGGCTTTCGAGTCGTACATGTCGGTGTGGGAGCAACCCGATGAGGTGTGGTGCCGAGTCTTCCCAACGACCCTCCATGGCATGGCTCAGAGTTGGTACAAGGGGCTACCTAATGGCTCGGTATCTTCTTTATCTATGCCGACACGAGAGACAATTTCATAGCCCGAAGACGCTTGCAACAAGAGAAGGGTCGTGGAAACCGCGGATCTCCTAACTATCCGACAGGGGGAGGACGAGTCCCTCCGAAGCTATGTGAAGAGGTTCGACGCTAAGGTTCAGCAGATTCGTGAGCTGAACACCGAACTGGCGGCCTTCGCGCTGATGAAAGGCCTCCCGAAAGGCGAGTTCAAAAACGAGCTCATCAAGTGCGAAGACCTCAACCTAGACTCCGCCAGAAATATGGCCGACCGAGCCGTAAAGGTGGAGGACTATCACAAGACCTGGGTAGGCCACAGTGAAGCTGGGCACCCAGAGAGGAGGAGCCATCGGGACAACGTAGATGAAGGACGCCGTGACGGGAATATGTTTATTATTGTTTATTTTGTATAGTGTACTCTTTATTATCGTTTGCTTGCTCTCACATGTAATCAACCTTAAATCCTTACTTTGACCTAATCTATGCTAAATTATATGTTCACCGACTTAGTTAATTCTCACATGATAGGATTAATTCATTGGATGTTGCATTGCATGCATATAATCGACAACATATCAAGTATAGATGATTTCCCTAATCATTAGTAGAGCCCGCTATCGAGGCGGGTGGGATTAGGTGTTCGATCAAAAGAGCTTCCTAATACGTACCCTCCCCTCCTTACTCCAGATCTCTGTGAACATCCGCGTTCATTGGCATCCACGAGAGTCATTCTAGACATAGAATGCTAAGGGTAACGAGTTCTTGGTGTCTATGTCATTACTTTGTGTCTTGACATGACACGGGAGTATTCGAACGGTTTCCAATTTTCCACAATAAATTGGTGGCGACTCCACAAATGTAAACGCTTTTTTCCCAAGCGTCTTCGTGGTCACCCCATGTCCACATGTTGGTATGCCAAACTTGCTTCCGCTCTCATCAAGTACGGGTTTCAGAAATGTCCGTATGATCAGTCATTGTTCTCCATTTCTAAACCCGACACCGAGGTACACATTCTTGTTTACGTGGATGATTTGGTAATTTGTGGGAAAAACTCAGTTTTATCGCTCAATTCAAGAAATAATTAAGCAAATTTTTTCATATGAAAGATCTCGGAGCACTTAAATATTTTCTTGGTCTCGAAATTGCTCGGCACAAGACCGGGATTTTTCTCACTCAACGCAAATATGCTCTCGACATCTTAAGTGAAACGGGTTTTCTCGGCACAAAACCGGCTCCCATCCCTATGGAACAAAACCACCGGCTGGGTTCATCCAAGGCCGAATTTATGAGTGACCCTCAACCATATCGTCGGCTCGTCGGACGCCTCGTCTATCTCACCATTACCCGGCTCGAGCTGACGTACTCAGTCCAAATACTTGCCCAATTAATGCACGCACCCACAAGTGAACATTGGCAAGTTGCTCTAACTGTGGTTCGATATGTAGAACTCTCTGGGACAAGGTATACTTCTTCGATCTGATAGCAATCTCCGACTCAATGCTTATTGTTACGCTGACTATGCAAAATGCCCAACTAGTCGACGGTCACTTTCTGCCTATATCGTGTTCTTAGGCTCTTCTCCGATCTCTTGGAAAATCAAGAAACAAGAAACGGTGTCCCTTCCATCAGCTAAATCCGAGTACCGTGCAATGGCCTTCACAATCCGCGAATCAAATGGCTTAAGGGCTTGCTTCAAACGCTCGGCATCCATCACGATCAACCTATTCAACTCAAGTGTGATAACCAATCCGCTCTTTATATAGCCCGAAATCCGGTATTTCATGAGCACACAAAACATATCGAAGTTGACTGTCAATTTATCCGTGATAAAATACAAAACAGTGTTATTGCCCTGAGCTATGTCCACACTAAAGCTCACATAGCAAATATCATCATGAAAGCTCTAGGCCACACTTCATTCGAAGACCTACTCTCTAAGTTGAGTGTCTCGGCTCTCCACACTCCAACTTACGGAGGTATTACGATCCTTGGAGTCGTTGCTCCATACCACAAAAGAGTCATTGGCTCAAGCTGCTAAACAAGTAACACAATATTCGCCTTCCGTAATTTAGCAGCAAAATTATTCGCTTCCGTAAATATCTCATCCCCTGCTTGTATATATAGATAGAATATTTTCTTTGTACAAGCAAGTTATAACAAGCAATTCATTTGTAATTACAATTCTCTCATATTATCTCATTCACATCGTTTAACAGTTAATTATACAGCCAGTAAACGGAAAGCTCATTGGATACTCATATTATCAGTGTCGGTCTCAACACTTAATTATCAGTGTCGGTCAGTCAATCAATTAAAGAACTACCTTTCTCACGACTTTTCTACTCACAAAATCCAAATTGGGCGTGGGACCATCTCGAAGAACTTCATGGTTGCAAATTCTGTTTTTCCCACATTGCAAAAGATAGATCCAAAACATAAACGAAATAACAAGGAATGTCGTATTCATGAGAATAAAATATTAAATTCCTCATTAGATCATTGCAGTTAGTTTTGGTAAATAATTTAGTAATCCCTCTTATACGAACATAAACTAAATGAGTCAAAAACCTACAGCTAATATGTAGGGTTCTCTACATCAGGGATATAGAATTTCCTATATTTCCCGTTTCTATTATTAGGTGAATCATGTTTGCTCTAATTTGACCATGCTCTCTACAAAGATATAGAATTCCTACAAGGTTGTCTGAATTTGAAGAAGATATACACCCCTTGTAAATGATCAAGACCTCCCTCAAAGGCAGCAAGGAAGAACTACTTCTGTGCTATTACCGAGCATTTTTATACGGATAAATACTTTACAAAAAGAATAGCACCGTAAAGCTAACATTCACTACCCTTTCTAGATCACCAACAAAAATTCGAGGTTCGAGATAATTACACGCCTGCTATCTAGAAACCAAATTCAGGGTAAAAGTCGTACAACTAAAGAGCAACCAGAGTTGATTAAAGACAACCATAACAAACAAAATTCATATGCTTCGCTAGAAAATTGCAACAACAACAACAACATCAGAGCCTTAATCACAAAATGATTTGGGGTCGGCTGACAAAGAAATATGAACTTAGCTGATCAGAAACACCCTTAATTGAGACGTCGTGTAAGACACTTCCCTAAATCGGTTAGACCCCCACACAGTGCTCCTTGGGTTCCGTGGTCACCGATTCCCGGGGTTAACGCCTCCTTCCGCACATTGTTGCACACCAAAGACGGATGTGGGAACTGCTCTTAATATGACGAGAATATAATAGAGACGAAAAAGAGAAAAAGAAGTTATTTGTTTTTACGTGTGTGTAAAACTTTGGAAGACGGAGGGTTTTTATAGCGGAAGAAGGCTCCTCCAACGATCAAAAATAATGGCATTGATTACGTAATAAAGGCCATAAAATCGGATAATGAATATGGAATTGATTGTGTAATAAAATCTCAACAGCTAGAAAAGAATCTGATGCAAAAAGTTCAGACCAGTAGCAAAAAGGGGCCCCACCCCACCACACACGTGTCACGTGTCACGAGCTGAACGGATGGCGGCGGCGGCGCGCGCGTGGGGAGACTATAGTCTAGTTAACACTTGTTAACCCACCTTCATACCCCCACTATTCTTCCAATGTGGGACAAATATTATCACACTTATGTTTTGGAGCAACTTCTAACTCCAACAATCCCCCACTTGGTCCAAACTTAAGAAATAAGAAAAGAAATATGAGAAAGTGGCTATAATCAGGTGAACGTAGTCTTGAAACTGAAAATAGCAAGAAATGAGAACAGCTCCCTCGAGTAACATATGGCCCCATGAAAAAACCCTGTCTCATGATTGTATTAGAGAATACCCCACATCTATTAATATAGGAGGTGGCCAACACTCCACAATGAGGTAGGTGAGTCCATCAAGTGTGTACTGCACACACCACTCAAACCTTTGAGGTATGGAACTCATTAAGGACTACCACCTGTCCAACCTATCTCCGCAGTAAGTAAACGTGCTAAAAGGGATAAACTGAATAACCTCCTTTATTCATTAAGGTAAAGAAAAATACAAGCAATGCTTGACGATTTCATTTTACCGCATTGAATCCGGTAAACCAGATTGGGTATTCATCGTAAAAGCACTACGTAGGTGGGCACAATCCCATCTTTTTAGCAGTTTCTGAAACTAGTTTCCTGTTTAAGGCCTTTGTCAATGGATCAGCAATATTACTTTCCGACCTCACATAATCTAAAGAAATAACACCAAATTTGATCAAGTTATAAACAATATTATGCCTTAAGCGTATATGCCTACTCTTGCCATTATAAGCCTTATTCTTGGCTACATGAATGGCAGATTTCGAGTCATAATGTAGCGGCACCGATTCCATTGTAGATCTCGCAATACATGTTTGCTTGGATGATCTCTAAGATACAGCTGCTCCTGCTAAAGTGAAACATAACCACTGGTAGAGTGTATATCATTACTCTCCGAGATCCAGTTAGCATCACAATATCCCTCCAAAACTGGAGGATAACCACAATAAGATAACGCAAAATCAGCTGTATGAACTAAAGCACTCCAATGATCATGACCGGGATTATGAGTATATCTACTCAATCTCCCAATAGAATATGCAATATTATCAGGATGAGATGAACACATAAGATACATAACATGCAACACCCCTACTATCCGGCCAAGATAATTGAAGCATTTCCATCTCGGTTTCCCGAGGTAGTGTTTCAAAACTTTAATAAAAGAACATTTTATAAATAATTATAATGTTTAGTGAATACATAAATGTAAACAAATGAATAAAAGTACAACTCATGAAAACTATACTTTCTAGCCAACTATACTCTTCTCGTGACTCATCAAGCTCGTCCCGTCTCTCACGTGCTATCCAAACAACCTGTACTTAACCTGCTCCCCATATGACCAACGGATGTCATATTGATCGACACAGGCCACCCCAAAAGAGATAGGTGACAAGACACAGACACACAAACGTCAGTTTCAATAAATAAAGTTTGACACGAATCAAAGTGTGTGAGTATGCAACATGACTATGATATGAATGAGACGTTATCAATCAACCACCACACCGTCGGGACATGCCCGGACATACCCATAACCACCACGATGCACGGGACATGCCCGGCATACCGACAACCACACTGGTACCGGACACGCCCGGACATACCAAAAACCACAAATAGGTACGGGACACGCACGCAGGTCGTGCGGGTCCTGGAAGCCACCCGGATCCCCTGCCAGACGTCGTGCCTCAACCACACGAGTCCTCCGTAACTCAAGCCATTAATGTGCACATCCCTCTTGGAGTTGGAAGCTCCAAGAGGCGACTTAAGCGTAAGACGGACTCCCAACTGCCTTAGGTTTTCATAACAACAAGTAAGCCACCATGCCCTCCGACATACAAGATGGTACAATAGATGCAAGTTACCACACAATATGCCAATTACCGACTCATCAAGTCATCTTAACCAATAACATGTTATAATGCAATTACTCTAATTATGTGACACTAATTACAACATTAACCACAACATATGCAATGACCACTGTAACACCCCCATTTATCCAAGAGCCTTACTAGGCCTTCCTAGATAAATGTGAGTATTACCATCTCGGAATGACCGAGATAGTAGATAATCATGGAGAACAAAATGCAGTACTTTATTAAATTAACTTTAAATGTCTTATTACAAGTCTTACAAGAATCGGTCTAACAAAAATCTAATAGCAGCGGAATTAAAAGTACATCTATGTGAATAATAACTACAAGTGATCTAGAACTAAGTCAGACGATCCAAGCTCTCAATGTCAATCCCTTGCTCCTAGTCAGCTAACTCAAGTACCTGTCAATCAATCTGCTCCCCATAAAACTGTTCATCACAGGTGTTCACGAATACACGATCAACCACGAGATTGAGTAGGAATAACTAACAATAGAAGATAACAATATGAATATGTGTAATATGACTTAATAAATCCATTCAGCCGAGTCCACCACTCGCAACACTATTCATCCCGCCAATCCCTGGCCGGGGCAGCCTCAACCCGAATGTGGGAAAACACACTACATTACTATAAAGTAATGTCTGACTCAACATACAGTTGATAAATATCCATCAGATGGCCTGCAGACCAACCTGGGGTCTGCCTCGAGAAATCACGATTATAATCGTCTGCCAGAATAAAACTGAAATACGTCACCCGAAGGCTCTTACCACGACGTCTGCAAAGATAATCATAATAACCAACGTAATGCTATACCAATGTATGCAACCTCAATAATAATCTACATCACCACGAAGGGATGTCTGCCAGTATTAAGCTGAATAACCAATGCAATAACAATAACCATCCATCATAACTAAACCAACCAGCCCAAAGGCTTAAATCCATCCAACATATATTGCAGCACCAAAATGCCATACAAATAAAAGATATACCATAAAGCATTCAGTTGAGTAGTTACCCTACCTCGAAAGCAAGCACTCCAATAACGCAATCCAATTAGTAGAAATCCAATATACGCTTCTCAACAATACCGTCACCTAATCATACATAATTATTTTCAATTACTAACTATTCATAACCAATTGATTTAATTATTATATTACTTAAATTATTATTACCCTTTCATTATATATATTAAAACCCGATTATTTATAAACCCGAGTTAACTTAACTTAGAACTCGTCACACATGTATTAACTATTTAATTAATTAATTAATTAATTATCTCCACTGAACTAACCCGATTCAAATAATGGTTAAAACCCGTTACAAAAACACCCAACACTACCCATATACACGGTTTTAGAAACCATGTCCAACACACCCCACAAACCTGTGTCTCAACCCGCCTAATCAACACCAACACCTCATCCTCCTGCCCCCACCATGAGCCACCACCACCTGCTGCCCATCCATGGTCCAAGAACCACCAACACCACCTCACACGAGTGGCACCCCACGCCCTAATTAACACGACACCAACAGCTACTCCATTCAACCTGTGTCCCAAAACAGCCCGACACCAACAACTACACCTCACCACCTCTGGCCACCACCGTTGTCACAACTGATCCATGGTAGTTCTAGGGGTGGTCCCTCACCTCATCGACCCAGCTGCAACCCCCACAACCACCCACGCTAATACCAACAACCACAAACACCATCGACCTCCCCCTATTTTCGCGTTTTGCACCTGCTACTGCCACAAACATATGGGTCGAATCGACCGTCGTGGGGGTGGTTTAGTGGTCGTAGGAGGTGGTTTGTGGCGGTGGCAGGTGTAAAGCGCAAAAACAGGGGGAGGTCGATGGTGTTTGTGGTTGCTGGTGTTTGCGTGGGTGGTTGTGGGGGTTGCAGCTGGGTCGATGAGGTGAGGGACCACCCTTAGAACCACCATGGATCAATGGTGACAACGGTGGTGGGCAGAGGTGGTGAGGTTGGGTGTAGTTGTTGGTGTCGGGCTGTTTTGGGACGCGGGTTGAATGGAGTAGTTGTTGGTGTCGTGTTGATTAGGGCGTGGGGTGGCAGTCATGTGAGGTGGTGTTGGTGGTCTTTGGACCATGGATGGGCAGCAGGTAGTGGTGGCTCGTGGTGGAGGTAGGAGGATGAGGTATTGGTGTTGATTAGGCGGGTTGATACACGGGTTTGTGGGGGTGTGTTGGACACGGTTTCTAAAACCGTGTATATGGGTAGTGTTGGGTGTTTTTGTAACGGGTTTTAACCAATATTTGAATCGGGTTAGTTGAGTCGAGATAATTAATTAATTAATTTAATAGTTAATACATGTGTGTCGGGTTCTAAGTTGAGTTGACTCGGGTTTATATGTAATCGGGTTTTAATATATATAATGAATAGTTAGTAATTGTAAATAATAATAATAATAATTATTATTATATATATATATATATATATCTATATGTTGTTGGTGGTGTTGTACGAGATAACTAATTAATTTAATAGTTAATACATGTGTGTCGGGTTCTAAGTTGAGTTGACTCGGGTTTATAAGTAATCGGGTTTTAATATATATAATGAATAGTTAGTAATTGTAAATAATTATTTTATATATATATATATGTGTGTGTGTGTGTGTGTGTGTGTGTGTGTGTGTGTGTGTGTGTGTGTGTGTGTGTGTGTGTGTGTGTGTGTGTGTGTGTGTGTGTGTGTGTGTGTTGTTGGTAGTGTTGTACGAGTTTATATAGCTGAAAGTTTGTGTAAGAGCATGAATAATTGGTGGAAAAAGATGAATAATTGTTGCATGATAATATGATTTCTGATAAAGCATGTTGTATGATGGAAGAGATTTTATAATGTTGTTATGATTGTAACATGTGAATAGGAGACTTGATGTTATATATTTGTGATTTTGTTTACATAATGTTATAGAATAAAAACATGTAGGTAATACATGCTTGGTAAGTTGAATGATGTATGTGCATAATGGATGTTGTTTCTTGGCTTTTAAAGATAGTAACATGTGGTTAGGGATGCTGGTTTTATGAGTATTGTGTTGTTTTGTTTACCTTGTTGTCGTTTAAGTTGTTTGGAAGTAAAAATCAAGTAGTTGTGTTTTTCGATTATAAAGAGGTTGTATTTAAACTGTTATAACTTGAGATGTATAATTTAATTTAATTTGATTTCAATTGGAGGTGATATCTTGTTCTTTTACGATTCTAACGATAGGTCACACGCCCAAAACGACCAAGAAACGAGTGAGTTATGACCATTTTACGAAAACTGGACAGTGCTGAGAAATTAGTAGGGTACTTGATCGAGTGGCCCTCACTCGATCGAGTGCACCTCTTGTTACTCGATCGAGTAACCCTCACTCGATCGAGTAGCCCTGGTAATTTGTTTTACGTGTCTCTAACCTTCACCTACTCGATCGAGTAAGTCTTTTACTCGATCGAGTGGCCTGTACTCGGTCAAGTGACCCCTGTTTTGGGTCATATGCTCATCTTTTGATTTCGTTGCATATTATGTTTAATTCAAAGGTATTATTTCGCTTCTTTATGCATTGTTTTACATGTATATTGGTCCTGATGCGTAAGTTACCTAATCTTAGGGTGTAATGAGTGGCACCTATGGTGAGTATGAGTTTGGTGGAGAGGACATGAGTTATATGTGGTTGTGATAGATAGTGAAAAAAAAAAGCATGGATGATATTCATGAGATTCTTGTAGGAATGTGTTATGGGCGAGAATATTTCGATAGTGTTGAAAGTTGGATGATGATAATTATGAGTTCGATAGTTTTCGCAGTTGGATGATGATGTTTATGAGTGTGAGTAAACTTCGAGGACGAAGTTCCTTTTAAGGGTGGTAGAATGTAACATTCCGTTTGATGTCTACGAGTGTCTTGATATTGGATTTTCTAGTGGATGATATATTACGGAGCTAACAGCGTTTGTGGACGGTAGTTGGTAGTGTATGGAGTTAGTGTCGAGAGAGATATAATGTAGTTGATATGATATCATGAGTCAGGTTGTGGGGGTAGACGTAGTTGGTGGAGTTGGTGTTGGGAGTCCATGTTTGGTGGGTTGGAGTTTTGTATTGAGTTCTTATTTGCGTTGTTATGTATTGATCGAGTTATTATGCTTTGTTTTTGTTTATGGGTTGAACTTCGGGGACAAAGTTCTTTTTAAGGAGGGAAGACTGTAATACTACGGTTTTATGAGTCTATGGGTACTCTATCGAGTGGGGCTTACTCTGTCGAGTAAGTAGTTTTTGACGAAAATAGTAGTACGCACATGTAGGGTACTCGATTGAGTAAGTTGGGTACTCGATCGAGTAGGGGGTACTCGATCGAGTAAGTGCCTTACTCGATTGAGTAAGTTAGTTTACGGGCTGAGTTTTGACAAGTTTTGTTAATGATGCGAGATTAATATATAATGAATTCCGTCACTTTTCTTAAATCTTTTTATCATTTTAAAAACCTAAATTGAGAGAAGGAAGTTATGTAAGTTGATTCATCGCATCATTAGCAAATCCCCAAGGCTAGGAGAGTCGGATCATCTTATTCTTTACGCCGTTGTGATCATCGTGTCAAGGGTAAGTTCCTTGTAGAATTTTTATAGCATTTGGTTGAGTTTCTTTAAAACCCTAATTGGGTGATTTTGAGGATTTTGGGTGATTTGTATGTGTGTGGTAGTAATTGAATGTATACATGTTATAGGAGGACGATTCGAAGGGGAGAATTCTGATTAGCCGCTAGATCGTCTGTGGTGGTTGCTTCTCCAGGTAGGGTTTCCCTACTCAGTATTAATTACATGATGTGTGGTGATTGAGCTGTAGTTAGTGATTGTTGGTTGATTCAGACGGTTGTGATTTCATATTGTTGATTGTTTCAGACGGTTGTTGATGTTGTATTGTGGTTACTGTTTAACTGTCTGTGTTCTTCGGGGTGCGTCCCTGGCTGAGTGGAGTCACTTGCGGGAGTGGCTTCACGCCCTTGATTCGCCTTCTGTGGAACCCGCCACAGAAGGGATGTGTACATTAATGAACATGGGTTTATCGCTCGATGGAGATGAGCGGGGTTTAGGTGGGAACGGCTGCGGTCCCCCACTGGCGGTGTGGAGTATCTGTTGCGATGGGTACTCTGGCAGGGCTACACACTTTAGTGTGTAGTTAGTTGTGTGGGGATTTGAGATGGAGACTGGGGTTTGTTGAGCTGTTTGTGTTGTTTGTGGTATTGTTCCTTTATGGTATTTGTTTTTGTGTAATTAGTACTGAACCCGTTTAAATGTTTTAAAAACTGTGGTGATCCATTCGGGAGTGGTGAGCAGTTATTGAGCATGTTTGGTTAATGCGCATGGAATAGCTGGGTTGAGTCATCACGAGCTGTTTTAGAAGTCTTCCGCTGTGTCGAACGTTGTTCTTTAGCTAGTTGGTTTAACATTCGAGAACAATTGTATTTTCTTTTAACAGTTTTGGATTTTAGTTGTATCACTTAAACTTTGTAATCATTTAAGTACGTTTCGTTATTGTCTATTTGATTATCATTGGCTCGGGTAACCGAGATGGTGGCGTTCTCATACCTTTAGTGATCCTGGTAAGGCACTTGGAGTATGGGGGTGTCACAAAGTGGTATCAGAGCGACGATCTTGAAACCTATAACCAATGAACCTAATGAACATAGGGAGTCAAAATAAAATGAACCCGGGTAGAAGTTGTAGGAGCTAATGCAAAGACTTGGGAGACGTCCTAAAGTCGCGAACTCGCCCTACAATTTTGAACCGGTCACCATGGGATATGAGTCGGTATCGCTATGTGTTTATTTTATGAATTGTGTACCTATATAGTGATATGTGGCATGAATCTGTGTGATTTTGTATGTTGTTGGTTGAAAGCATGTTGAATGATAGTTGGTTTATAATGTTGGTTGGAGTCTTTGGAAAAGTATGTGAGAATGATGAATGATTTGGTGGAAAAAAAAGAAGAAGTAGTTCATATATGATAATATGTGATGAATAATGATGGTACAGGATGAATGATTTATAATGTGTCTATACTAGTAAAGTGTGATTAGGGATACTGATTTTACGAGTATTGAGTTGTTTTTGTCTACCTTGTTGTTGTTTAAGTTGTTTGAAAGAGAAAATCGAATAGTTATCTCATCTGATTATAGCGAAGTTGTCTTTAAACTGTTATAAATTGAGATTCATAAATGATTTTAATGTGATTCCAATTGGCGTTGATAGCTTGTTCTGTTACGATTCTAACGATAGGTCACACGCCCAAAACGACCAAGAAACGAGTGAGTTATGACCGTTTTACGAAAATTGAACAATGCTAGGAAATGCGTAGGGTACTCGATTGAGTGGCCCTCACTCGATCGAGTGCACCTCTTGTTACTTGATCGAGTAACCCTTACTCGATTGAGTAGTCCTAGTAATTTGTTTTACGTGCTTCTGACCTTCACCTACTCGATCGAGTAAGTCACTCACTCGATTGAGTGACCTGTACTCGATCTAGTGACCCCTGTTTTGGGTCATATGCTTATCTTTTGACTTGGTTGCCTATTATGTTTAATTAAAAGGTGTTCTTTTGCTTCCTTATGCATTGCTTTACATGTGTGTCGGTCTTGATGCGTAAGTTACCCAATCTTATTATGTAAGGAGTGGCACCTGTGGTGAGTATGAGTTCGGTGGGGTGGACATGAGTTATATGCGGTTGTGATAGGTAGTGGAAAAGAAAAGGAAGATTGGTAAGGCTTATTAAGGTATGGAGCATGTTTTGTGAGATGAGATGAGTGATATGATTTTGTGTTGAGTAATGTAAAAGTAAATGAATGTGGGCAAGGGATGATGTGAGTCTAAGGAACGTGAGAATGAAAAGATTGAAAGGAAGAATGTGGATAGTTGTAACTTGAGATGTGTAAAGAATTATGGAGGGAGATGGTTAGGAATCGTGTGGGTTAAGAATATATGTAGTGAAAGGTCGTTTTAGAGGGATGGAGAAGAGTGGTATATAGTGAACTTAATGGAGACATGTCGCGACGTGGATTTGCAGATAGTGAGTGAGTTTGGGAATTTGCATTATCAAGAGGTGAAACTAATGTGTGATTTCCTTGGGCAAGTAACATTATGAAATGAGTTTTGGGATTTAAAAAAAGGGGGGGGGGGAGATTGGAGATCAGTGTGAGTAATAGCATGAGATGGTCTGGACTGATTTATGTTAAGTGTGAGTAATAGCAGGATAAGAAAAGATCGATGGTAAGAAAGATTGAGATGGTACTAATATGAAATAATGGAATTTGAGTTTTGGAGCAACGAAAGGGTAACTGGATTACTAAAGAGTTAGGTAGAAGGAACAAGGAGTTTAACTATTAATTGGTATTGTTGAGTGTAAAGAGAAAAGAAGGATAAAAGTAAGCTGAGAAAAAAATGTTTATCAGAGTTATGTGATATAGAAGTAAGGAATCGTCGAGATTTATGATACTATCATGAGGATATTAGTTAAGGGTTATATAGGAGTTTCAGGACAACATAATTAGTCATAAGTTTCGGGGAATTAAGGAAAGTAAGAAGCCGGGTAAAGAATTTATACGATATGAGACCTTGGTAGTGAGTTGGGTGACGATGCAATTAAGGATGGAATTGGGAATAATGTTGAGGTAATTTTGTTGATGGATATGATGTTCGTTATTTGGTATGTTAACCAAAGGTAGGTAAGAAACCGTGATGTTTAGAGATGAATGTAAAATGGTTGTTATACGAGCAGTGGGGGTATTGTGGTGTTGTCACTAGTGGTTAAGGGTGATAGTCAATTAGAAAGATAGCAATTCTAAAGAGGTTGATTTGGTAGAGGCCGGATTGGTATGTACGTTTGTGGGAGTATAAAATGTGGTCTTAGGAGGCCGTTGCTAGTGGTTGAGTATTACCTGTATGGTTATATTTGGCAGGGGTTGATGGTTATGCGAATGGAGGAATGTGTTATGGGCGAGAGGTAACCTTTATCAGGTGGTAACTTACGTGATCAGGATTGACTAGTTGGATGTGATTACGGGTCTATGATGTGTATAAATGTTTGTGTGAGGTTCCGACCTCACGAGAGATGGTATGGTGTGATAGTTATAAAGTTATTATATGAATGTTTTGTGATATATGTTGGGTACGGTAAACTAATGGTATGATGTTCAAAAGTGATAGTTTGGGTGATCTGGCATGGCTAGTTATATTTGTATGTGTATTCCTGATATATGTTTATTCCATAAAAAGGTATGGATGATATTCATGAGATTCTTGTCTGTTTATTCCGTAAAATATGTTGTGTTATAAGCCAGTAAAGCAGTTTTGAGTAAATTTTCTTGTCCGAAAAGTTATACTAAGTCAGTGTTTATGAGAATTGTATGTGGTTGTGATGTCTATCGACGTGGTTGTTGTGCCTCGGGTGGTGATCCGGGCACGGTACTTCGTGTTGTGATGCGGGTATTTTCGCGCTGCGGTGCGGCTGTTGGTGGCGGTGTTGCGATGCCATCACTGGTTGTGGTGGAGTAGGCGGGATGATTACGATTCGAGTTTCGAAAGTACATACCCGATATACATAGATTGTTGTTTTATTTGATGTTGCTTTCTGTGAGTTTTGGGTTGTACTTATAGACGGTTATTTTATTTATTGATGTTCTTACCAGTTTTAGTTTGGGAGTAAGGGTAGAGTATGATATGGAAGAGAGTTGTGTATGTTTTCGTTGTTGTCATTGTATAGTGACATCCTGTTGATGGGACATAGTTGCGAGAGGTTGTTGGAATACTTGTGATGTTCTTTTAGAGGAGGCGTTGGTAGACTTAGTAATGGCAAGTGAATGGTGGGACATGTGTTGTAATGATCTGAAAAATGCAAGTGGTTCATAATCTTTTATTGGGACAGTGAGTATAGAGCGTTGGAAATTAGTATCATGGTAAGTTATGGATGAGTTTTGCGGTAGTGAAAGAAAAGAACTTGAAGATCTAGTGTGAGTGTGTGTAATAATTGTGGATCGTGAGTTATGAATATGGAGATAGATGCATGTATAGAGGACTATGTCGTTTTGGCGGTAATAGGGAATAGTTGACGTTTTGGTTAAGCTAAAGATTTTGTGGTATAGGTTAGGTGGTGTGCCGAGTGAATTGAGGTATGCGAACAGTTTAAGTAAGAGAGCCTTGGGTATAGGAATGATGAGTGTTTAGAGTATAGGCGGTTATCTTTGACATGCGGTGGTGATGAGGATAATGAGAAGATATAGCTAGGATTTAGTATAGTGAGTTACGAGGACGTAACATTTATCTTAAGAGGAGTAGGATGCGATACAAGAGAGTTTGTTGATTGTGCATGTTGTAGTGAAATTGGAAGTAGAGTATTGATGTAGCATAGTGAATGGACTTGTATATATTGTGGTTAATATTGTTAAAAGGGCCATGGCCGTGCTTGTAGTTGTGTGATGCTTAGAAGTGTGAAAATATTTCGATAGTGTTGACAGTTGGATGATGATGATGATTATGAGTTCCATAGTTTTGGCAGTTGGATGATGATGTTTATAAGTGTGAGTAAACTTCGAGGACGAAGTTCCTTTTAAGGGTGGTAGAATATAACATTCCGTTGGATGTTTATGAATGTCTTGATATTGGATTTTCTATTGGATAATATGTTAGTGAAACGGAGCTAGCGGCGTTTGTGGAGGGTAGTTTCTAGTGTATGGAGTTAGTGTCGAGAGAGGCTATAATGTGGTGGATATGATATCGTGAGTCATGTTGTGGGGGTAGACATAGTTGGTGGAGTTGGTGTTGGGAGTCCATGTTTGGTGGGTTGGAGTTTTGTTTTGAGTTCTTATTTGCGTTGTTATGTCTTGATCGAGTTAGTATGTTTTGTTTTTGTTAATGGGTTGAACTTCGGGGACGAAGTTCTTTTTAAGGAGGGAAGACTGTAATACTACGGTTTTATGAGTCTATCGGTACTCTATCGAGTGGGACTTACTCTGTCGAGTAAGTAGTTTTTGACGCAAAACAGTAGTCTGCCTGTAGGGTACTCGATCGAGTAAGTTGGGTACTCGATCGAGTAGGGGGCACTCGATCGAGTAAGTGTCTTACTCGATCGAGTAAGTGAGTTTATGGGCTGAGTTTTGACGGGTTTTGTTAATGATGCAAGATTAATATATAATGAGTTCCGTCACTTTTCTTAAATGTTTTTATCATTCTAAAAACCTAAATTGAGAGAAAGAAGTTACGTAAGTTGATTCATCGCATCATTAGCAAATCCCCAAGGCTAGTAGAGTCGGATCATCTTTTTCTTTACGCCGTTGTGATCATCGTGTCAAGGGTAAGTTCCTTGTAGAATTTTTATAGCATTTGGTTGAGTTTCTTTAAAACCCTAATTGAGTGATGTTGAGGATTTTGGGTGATTTGTTTGTGTGTGGTAGTAATTGAATGTATACATGTTATAGGAGGACGATTCGTAGAGGAGAATTCTGATTAGCCGCTAGATCGTCTGTGGTGGTTGCTTCTCCAAGTAGGGTTTCCCTACTCAGTATTAATTACATGATGTGTGGTGATTGTGCTGTAGTTAGTGATTGTTGGTTGATTCAGACGGTTGTGATTTCATATTGTTGATTGTTTCAGACGGTTGTTGATGTTGTATTGTGGTTACAGTTTAACTGTTTTTGTTTTTCGGGGTGCTTCCCTGGCTGAGTGGAGTCACTTGCTGGAGTGGCTTCACGCCCTTGATTCGCCTTATGTGGAACCCTCCACAGAAGGGATGTGCACATTAATGAACATGGGTTTATCGCTCGATGGAGATGAGCGGGTTTAGGTGGGAACGGCTGCGGTCCCCCACTGGCGGTGTGGAGTATCTGTTGCGATGGGTACTCTGGCAGGGCTACACACTTTAGTGTGTAGTTAGTTGTGTGGGGATTTGAGATGGAGACTGGGGTTTGTTGAGCTGTTTGTGTTGTTTGTGGTATTGTTCCTTTATGGTATTTGTTTTTGTGTAATTATTACTGAACCCGTTTAAATGTTTTAAAAACTGTGGTGATCCATTCGGGGGTGGTGAGCAGTTATTGAGCATGTTTGGTTAATGCGCATGGAATAGCTGGGTTGAGTCATCACGAGCTGTTTTAGAAGTCTTCCGCTGTGTCGAACGTTGTTCTTTAGCTAGTTGGTTTAACATTCGAGAACAATTGTATTTTCTTTTAACAGTTTTGGAGTTTAGTTGTATCACTTAAACTTTGTAATCATTTAAGTACGTTTCGTTATTGTCTATTTGATTATCATTGGCTCGGGTAACCGAGATGGTGGCGTTCTCATACCTTTAGTGGTCTTGGTAAGGCACTTGGAGTATGGGGGTGTCACATTTGAGAAGCTTATATTGGATTTCTACTAATTGGATTGCGTAATTGAAGTGCTTGCTTTCGAGGTAGGATAACTACTCAACTGAATGCTTTATGGTATATCTGTTATTTGTATGGCATTTTGGTGCTGGAATATATGTTGGATGGATTTAAGCCTTTGGGCTGGTTGGTTTAGTTATAACCCGACACCCCCCTTTTGTTATTCGATTTGACGGTCAACGGTGGTCAACGACGACCAACGACAGGTCCTGGTCAGACACTGGTGATCCATGGTCATGGTGACGGTCTTAGTTCGTCAAACGGTAGTCTAGTTTACGAGTTTTAACAAAGCAAAGGTGTATACATGATACAGTCTTACCTCGAGTTAATTGTTGATTTTGAGTCTCCTGTCACGCTTCCCTAGATCCCCAAATCTCTCTTCAACTTCCAGATTTATTATGACACTTTAGATGTGTTATTTTTCCTTTTATAAGACAAGTTAAGTAATACCTTTTCGATTTAGGAAACCTGTCTTTAAGGCAAGTTTTATTATAATAACTAAATCCCGATGCAATTCCCGATTACTCCACCAACTCGGCCATGTAGTTGGCCCAACACCTTTATGGCACACGGCCCAATGCCCTTATCACATAATCCAATTCCCGTCTTCATTTATCTATTTATTATTTTAATTACCGTATCGATTGCAATTATTATTACAAGTGCGTAAATTATTCACATAACTACTTATAAAATTACGGGGTATTACACTCTTCTCCCCTTAAAATGAACTTCTTCCCGAAGTTCACCTTGAAATGCTACTAAGGGCTCACCATAAAACTTCTTGTAACACAAGGTTACCATTTCAACTCATTACCAATTGCAACGCAATCAATCCATCATATTACTATCAATTGTACCAAATTATTAAAATATATAACGAAATGACCCCCAAAATACAAAGTGTTACATTTTACCCTCCTAAAAAAAACCTTGTCCCGAAGTTTCAGAACTACTGCTACCCGAGGGGAAAGGCTTAACATTTTAAATATTCTATACTTGCAAAGATAAGGTGTGGTCAATTATATCCTTTCTTACCCCTTCTTAGGTCCTCCTATAATCACTCATACCTCCCAACTATCATAGGCTAAGAATTGGTAAAACATTTATATTAAACTTTTGGTAAAACTCGCGGTTTCGGAAATCAAAGTCAAATTGTAACTTAAAAAAAAAAATCACCAAAATAACCGTTAAATCCTACGTTGAGCTTTTATACTTTCCAGAAAATATAAGGAGTTTTCTAAAACATGAGAAAAAGGATTAAGCCCAAACTCGAATAGTCATTTTATAAAGATTTTTACAACTCAGTGGGTCGAAACAGAAACCGATCACCAATTTGTCAAAAACTTGGGTCAATTTGTAAAAATCACTATTAATTTTCAAAAATTTATCTTACAACGTAGCTTATCAATTTGAAAATATATTTGAATCTTTTAAACAGTGGTGTTGGAATTACTCAAAAATCTTAAGTATATTTTAAATGAGAAATTTTACAAAAACATGGGTCGAAAACATGACTGCACAAGAACTTTCTGACCACTGTCCACTAAAACATTTATTTCTCTCAACCGTAAAACTTTTAAACTTGAAACCAACGGGTAATGGAAATATAACTTACTAAGTTATCACTCATAAAAATTTTGACCTTAAACGATAAACAGAAATCAAACGGCAACTAGATCAAATAGGGGTAAAATCTGACAAAATAAAGTTAAGCACTAGGTTCCCTTAACTAAGCTACAAATCATTAAATACCCTCACCTATGTTTGTATTATCGCATCATACCCCACATACGATTAGCTTTTACTCTTAAACATCCCTATTACAAGTCTTAAACATCACATAATAAGTAGCATGGTTTTGGGATTCACATAACCGCATATCGCTAGACATGATACTACTATCAACATACAACATCAAATATCAATTTAGTTACATCCATGCTCATGATCAAACAATTTTCAACTTTCAACCATCACCCAATCCTCATTGCACGGATTAAATAATATTAATTCCCTCACAAACGTCATATGGCCAAGCCACAATCAATCACAATATTACATAATATATCCCTGCAGCAGTGTTAGTAGTCTCGTATCAAATTCCTCTAGAATATACTATACCCCATTATCACTATCCCATTTTCTCAAATATTCTCTCAAGGTTCCCGTTTCAAAGCTTAGAGGGTCATGGTACGAATTAGGCGCACTTTCCTAACCGTACTAAGAGGGGCTCCTAACAGTTCCATTCCAGGGTTCATTTTATTTAAACACATCCTAAGTTCATTAGGTTCATTTGTTTAGGCCTGAGGAACCTTGCTCTGATACCACTTTGTAATACCCCCATTTATCAAAGAGCCTTACTAGGCGTTCCTAGATAAATGTGAGTATTACCATCTCGGAATGACCGAGGTAGTATATAATCATGGAGAACAAAACACAGTACTTTATTAAATTAACTTTAAATGTCATATTACAAGTCTTACAAGAATCGGTCTAACAAAAATCTAATAGCAGCGGAATTAAAAGTACATCTATGTGAATAATAACTACAAGTGATCTAGAACTAAGTTAGACGATCCAAGCTCTCAATGCCAATCCCTTGCTCCTAGTCAGCTAACTCAAGTACCTGTCAATCAATCTGCTCCCCATAAAATGGTTCATCACAGGTGTTCACGAATACACGGTCAACCACGAGGTTGCGTAGGAATAACTAACAACAGAAGATATCAATATGAATATGTGTGATATGACTTAATAAATCCATTTAGCCGAGTCCACCACTCGCAACACTATTCATCCCGCCAATCCCTGGCCGGGGCAGCCTCGACCCGAAGGTGAGAAAACACACTACATTACTATAAAGTAATGTCCGCCTCAACATACAATTGATAAATATGCATCAGATGGCCTGCAGACCAACCTGGGGCCTACCTCGAGAAATCACGATTATAATCGTCTGCCAGAATAAATCTAAAATACGTCACCCGAAGGCTCTTACCACGACGTCTGCCAAGATAATCATAATAACCAACGTATGCTATGCCAATGTATGTAACCTCAATAATAATATACATCGCCACGAAAGGATGTCTGCCAGTATTAAGCTGAATAACCAATGCAATAACAATAACCATCCATCATAACTAAACCAACCAGCCCAAAGGCTTAAATCCATCCAACATATATTGCAGCACCAAAATGCCATCCAAATAAGAGATATACCATAAAGCATTCAGTTGAGTAGTTACCCAACCTCGAAAGCAAGCACTCCAATTACGCAATCCAATTAGTATAAATCCAATATAAGCTTCTCAATAATACCGTCACCTAATCATAAATAATTATTTACAATTCCTAACTATTCATAACCAATTGATTTAATTATTATATTACTTAAATTATTATTACCCTTTCATTATATATATTAAAACCCGATTACTTATAAACCCGAGTCAACTCAACTTAGAACCCGACACACATGTATTAACTATTTAATTAATTAATTAATTATCTCGACTCAACTAACCCGATTCAAATATTGGTTCAAAACCGTTACAAAAACACCCAACACTACCCATATACACGGTTTTAGAAACCGTGTCCAACATACCCCACAAACCCGTGTTTCAACCCGCCTAATCAATACCAACACCTCATCCTCCTACCCCCACCACGAGCCACCACTACCTGATGCCCATCCATGGTCCTAACACCACCAACACCACCTCACACAACTGCCACCCCACGCCCTAATCAACACGACACCAACAGCTACTCCTTTCAACCCGTGTCCCAAAACAACCCGACACCAATAGCTACACCCAACCTCACCACCTCTGGCCACCACCATTGTCACCACTGATCCACGGTGGTTCCAGGGGTGGTCCATCACCTCATCGACCCAGCTGCAACCCCCACAACCACCCACGCAAACACCAGCAACCACAAACACCATCGACCTCCCCCGTTTTCGCGTTTTACACCTGCCACAGCCACAAACCACCACCTAAACCCCCACGACGGTCGATTCGACCCCTAGTTTTCAACCCTACCAACCCCAGACCACCACTTGACCCTAACGGATCCCAATTCGGGTCGAAATCCTCTAAAGTACCCATGTTTCGCATAAACAATTAAAACCGGTCAAATTCGCCACCTTTGACCACTACACACCACCCTACCATCACCATTAGGACCGACTAACACCCAAAAACCACCACCCACAAACCTAGGTCAGATAGGTCATGCTAAGTGGGTCAAATAATGCAAAATAAACCCTAACCCTAACTCTAATAATGACCCGACACCCCCCTTTTCTTGTTCGATTTGACGGTCAACGGTGGTCAACGACGACCAACGACGGGTCCTGGTCAGACACTGGTGATCCATGGTCATGGTGACGGTCTTATTTCGTCAAACGGTAGTTTAGTTTACGAGTTATAACAAAGCAAAGGTGTATACATGATACGGTCTTACCTCAAGTTAATTGTTGATTTTGAGTCTCTTGTCACGCTTCCCTAGATCCCCAATTCTCTCTTCAACTTCCAGATTTATTATGACAATTTAGATGTGTTATTTTCCCTTTTATAAGACAAGTTAAACAAATACCTTTCCGATTTAGGAAACCCGTCTTTAAGGCAAGTCTTATTATAATAACTAAATCCCGATGCAATTCCCGATTACTCCACCAACTCGGCCATGTAGTCGGCCCAACACCTTTATGGCACACGGCCCAATGCCCTTATCACATAATCCAATTTCCGTCTTCATTTATCTATTTATTATTTTAATTACCGTATCAATTGCAATTATTATTACAAGTGTGATTATTGTGAATTAATTATTTTAATTACATAAAGTATTCATATAACTACTTATAGAATAACGGATTATTACAACCACATTATTGAAACCGAGTAGGATTAACCTAAATTTTAGCAAATCTCCATAAGCAATCTGAAACCACCAAGCATCCGTATCATAAAACCGTCTCATCCTACATAATTCCATAACAACTATCATAATGTATCCGACAGCAACTAATAATACTAATTAACCCTCCATTATTACCCATTGATTACTCCTAATACTAACTAAAACACTAATTAACAACACCCATTAAAAACCCCAAATTCTAGGATTTAGTTTTAAAACGAATTATCCAAATTAAAGGGAAAAAGGTAGTATAAGACTCATCAAGTGATAAGGAATAAGAATATGTGAATGGATCTTCCAAAATCTTCACCCATAGTTGTAGATCTAGGATTTAGAGAAGTAGGTATTATAGAGAGAGGTGGGAGGATTTTAGAGAGAAGGAAATAGGGTTTGGAAATGGGAGAAATCTGAAAAATAGGGTATATATATGTCAAGGTCCATCAAAGAAAAGTCCATGCGTGAAAACTCAGCGGTTCCCGCCATACTCGATCGAGTGCTCGGTTCACTCGGTCGATTGACGACTCCACTCGGTCGAGTGAACCTCCACTCGATCGAGTGGCCTACGAATCAGGGGTTTTTAACAACTTTGTAGACTTACTCGGTCACTTACTCGGCCGAGTGGGTTCCACTCAGTACAGGTCTTATAACAATAGGGTATTCCAATCCACCCTCCCCCCCACTTAAAGGAACCTCGTTCCCGAAGTTGAGCTCACTCTCTCTTTTCCTCAGGTCTCCTCAAGTTTCATTACCGATTCTCATGTACTATCTCGTACCTCACATGTCTATCAACCATATACGTTCTTTTATAAACATCACACTCATCCCAAGGTTCTTTGTTCAAATCACACATGTGTATAACTGGATTAGTGTCACTGTGATGATTGGTTGTGGTAGTGTTTAACATGGTGTTGAAATAGTAGTTAGTGGTTGTTGTTTGTACAACTGGTTGTGATTATTGTCTGTGGTTCTCGAGGTGCGTCCTCGGCTGAGTAGGGTCACTTGCGGGAGTGGCTTCACGCCCTTGATTCGCCTTCTGTGGAACCCGCCACAGAAGGGATGTGCACATTATGGAACATGGGTTATCGCTCGGATAGATGAGCAGGGCTTAGGTGGGAACGGCTACGGTCCCCCACTGACAAGGCTGGACCTCCAGGTATTCAAAGGTGTGTGGATGGTTTGAGGAGGTGGTGTGTGTGTATTTCTATAGTTGTGTTGTTTTTGCTTTTGTACTTGTTTCCTCAGTTACTGACCTTGTGTGGGTGTTGTGTTGTCTCTTTGTTTTGTGTTTGCCGTGATCCACTATGGTGAGTAGCCAGTCTTAGCAGGTTGGTGTTTGAATCATAGCTGGTAACTCCCTTATCTGCTAGGGAAGGCCTTGTTAAGACTCCTTGGTAGATGGGGGTGTTACAAAGTGGCATCAGAGCGACGATTTAGGAACCTGTAACTAATGAGCCCAATGAACGTACTGAGTCTAATAAAATGAACCTGGTGTATGTGTATTGGGAGCCCCAGCTGATGCTTAATTTTGGGTAAGAAGACGCACTCATTTCAAAATCACGGCCCCATTATGCTTAAGCCAGTCACCGGGTATGGGAATATCGAGTCGATAATTGTGTGCTTAATATGTATGATAGGTAAGTTAGAAATAGCTGTGATAGAGTCTATGGTAATGTTTAGTGCGTGCAATTCATATTGATGAACTATGAAGGTTCATGGTTGAATGGAAGTGTGTGTGAATGTAGTAGAGATGGTGAAAGCACTGATAGTTGCATGATAGTATTGGAAAATGTGATGATAATAAAAGAGTTGTAAGTTTTTGTATGCGTATTAGTTTATAAAGGAATTGTAAACTTGTATGTGATGATAGTAATGAGTTGTAAGTCTTGTATTAGATGATAGTGTTTGTCAAGTAGTAATTGTAATTGCAATGGATGAATTTGTTGAGTACTTTTGTGATATGGCATAATTAAGTCGGGAATTTAGTTGATAACTTGTTGTGACATGATTGAAATTTTAGCAAACTTGAGTAATATATGATGGTTTATTGATAGGTGGATGCTTAGTGTAGTGTGTACATAGGCTGGATAGTTGAATTTGCAAACGCGTAGTTAGATGTGAAGTAATGCGTTGTTTGTACATGTGAGTAAGTTGATAGTATAGCATATCGTCTAGCGTAATGTTTGTTATAGGATGAAATGATATGTGTAATGATCGGATGAAATAGTTGAGTTACATTTGAATAGCAATAATGTGTCGTGATTGGATGAAATAATCTGTGACAATTTCCAAATATACTTTGGAATCGACACGAGTTGTTGTTTTGCAGGAACCGTTAACTAATAGTTGTAACTTTTGACCGAGTACCTAGCCTTACTTGACCGAGTACGAATGCTTATTCGAGCGAGTAGACCTTACTCGATCTAGTTGAGGAGTTATAAGATCGAAAAAGTTGGAACTGCCAGCGAAAACTCGATCGAGTAGCTCTAACTCGATCGAGTAGCTCTAACTCGATTGAGTAGAGGCCACTCGATCGAGTAACCTACTTACTCGATCGAGTAAGTGTACAGTACACGGGATTATACGGGATTCATATAGCTTTCCCAATTCCTTTTCTTCTTTGTTCTTTCTAGTTCTAAACCCTAATTTTCCTATGTCTCTCTCTTTCTCTCTATACTTGGTGATTATTGTGCTTGAGTTCCATGTTCCTTCTTGTTTAATTCGTCCTTCTCACTTGCTAATCATTCAAAGTAGGAACATTCATCCTTTTCTTTGTTTCTAATTAATTAGAACCATATAAAGTATTGATCTGAAAAATTCGATTTATATATATGTATTCTTGCTTATAATTGTTATAACATGGTATAATTGTTCTAGATTATTGATTATTGATGCTACAATAGAAAAAAAATCAAATCTTATGGGGGTTATATGGACCGAAATTTCTAGGGTTTGGGGATTTAAATTGAATTTTGTTTGTCTTTTGCATATAAAAAGGGGAAAATTGAGTAATGTATGTTATGGGTATCATGTTTAGTGTTGATTTTGATGGGTTTTGCTCAAAATTTTGTCTTAAAGCTCTGTCTTAAAAGTGCCCCAAACTGAAATTCGCCCCAATTCCTTTTGATGGTTACTTATTAGGAAGCTATTTTGAAAGTTTAATACTTTAAATTTGTTAGTTGATGTGTTAATTGATGTTATACTTTTCATAATCTTGATAGCTGTAAAGACCGTCTGATGAGAATTTGAAAGTTGTGTACTTGAATCTTTTTGGATTGTTTGGTGAAAGTGTGTATATAGTTATTCTTTCTATTATAGCTATGCATGAAAGCTTATGTATATTCAAGTAATTGTTCGTTTGTGTGCCTAAAGTATATGTTGGAACAGATGCCGAGACCTGCAGCTGGTACTCGTCAAAGTAAGAGGGGAGGGCTACTGAGCCTGAGGTTGGTGAGGGGAGTAAGGGACCCACGGTCCCACCTGTTCCTGAGTACCCTACCATCGTCTTTGCTGATTTCAAGCAAAGAGATGCTTTCGTTGAGTTACAGAGACGTCGTGTGAAACCAACCCGTTGTATTGACACCACACTCTTAGCGGACCTAGGGGTGGAGACGGATGTGTGGCACATATTTGAGACTATGGGTCTGACTAGTTTATAGTTTCTTAGGAAACATTCCTATGCCTTCTTGACTTTGGAGTTCATGAGTTCTTTTCTTTATGATGCGGCGGCTAAGACCATCCAATTTCGTCTCATGAAACTAGTTTCCTTCTGACCATGGATATGTTTGCCACCCACCTTGGCCTTGCCCGACCGGAGAAGGGAGCCCTCAGGGACATCCCAACTGAGTGTGGAGCCAGTAGTTTCATGCCTTGCTTTACCGGTAAGAATGCCCCCACCTCTAGCAACATGTTGATAAACGATGTTCAACATGT
Organism: Silene latifolia; assembly: GCF_048544455.1. Taxonomy (NCBI): domain Eukaryota; kingdom Viridiplantae; phylum Streptophyta; class Magnoliopsida; order Caryophyllales; family Caryophyllaceae; genus Silene; species Silene latifolia. The sequence continues at coordinate 617,943 of NW_027413129.1, read as the reverse complement.
CACCTTGAAGATCTTACTTCGTGCCTTGACTTGTTTACTCTTTGACCGGAAAGATGTGAGTAAGCTTAACTCACATGAGCTGATGTTTCTTGTTGCCTACCTTAACCCCACCCGAGCCCCGAAAGTTTCTTACAGTGTCCCAGCCATAGTCTGTGCTAGTCTAGCTTTGATGGTCGTTTCTGACACCTGTTTCTTGAGCTGTGGTTCCCTTGCCATATGGTTGGCGGAGATACTAACCACCTTTGAGGCCTCCTCGGCCCTTACACCTATGCCCCCGTCCGTGCCTACTTTGGACCGTGAGTATTTCTTCGACTAGAAATTGTTGAGAACTTTGGAGGGTGGTGGGTTGGCCTGGAGAGTTTGGGTATAACACCCCGAAAAATTTGAGTCAACTTAGAAATATGTGGAAAGTATTTTTTGTTCAAATATAATTTTAAAAGAATTTTTGTAATTCAAATGTGAAAAGTAAAGAAAATCGTACATCGACTTGGAAATTGAATAGAAAACAAATAATAACTTGAAACGGAAAAAGGGAAAGAAAACAAAGGACGTGCGATAAAAACGCATACAAAACAAATTTAAAACATTACTTTAAGATGAAGTACTCGGGAGTTAAGTTACATAACTTAACGTCAGTATCGTATCGTAACTAAAACTGACCCAAATACAATTAGATCTAACTCATTATATATACACAAATTTCCTTTTCTATCTTAATTTTCCCGGGACATTTTACCACAAATAAAGAAAAAAGAGAAGAAAAAAAGAAGTGTGTAGAAAGAAGAGGAACCGTGGGATAGAAAAAAGAAGAAGAAGAAACAAGAGGAAAATTAAGCTTATTCATCATCATCATCAATCTTATTTTGTAAGTAAACCTTAAACTTTTAATTAATCTTAATATCTTAGTTTAATCATTACAAATCAGAGCTTATTAGATTAACATAAGGTGGATTTAACCTAAAAAGAGAGGGTTTCATCTCATCTTTCCTTTTTATCCTTCCTTCTCTATATTTTCGGTTGGGAGTGGTAAATTGAAATCCACCGCAAAACCATCGCCGTTCCGACCACGACTCGGGGTCGTCCATTTCCTTCCTCATCGGTATTACATAAATGGTAAGTATTTCATTCAATATTGATATGCTCATCTTTATAAATCAAATATCCATTTAACATAGTGCAATTTCATTTGCTTCTAATTATTATTAGTGTTATTAGTGTTGATAGATTGGGTTGGTTGAATGGCGGTCGATTTATATGTTTTATGGGCTGAGAGCCCAGTTAATAAGGTAGAGGAGAATTATATTTTGGTTGATAAGAATTGTTTTTCCCAATGTACAACTTATTGCTTGCGAGATTGGTTTTGTTATTGTAGGTATAGGAGTTGAGATTGATCTATGTAACTAGACATGCAAATGCTTTGTGAGATCCTAGTAGCATACGAATAATTGTGGTTTAGGGATGCAGTGGGAGTGATTATATGTGCACAACTTATTAATTGTAGTAGATTATGTTCTCACCGCCATAAGACCAAGGATTAATTTATATTGATCAAACTTGAGGTTTGACTAGGAAGGTTGGTTGGAGTTAAATGTTGGTTTCGAGCCCAAAGTTGATCTGATAAACGAATTTAGTTGATTCCTATTTTCTTTATTTAAGGTAACACGATTCTACTAACCCTGTTATTATTAATATTATTATTCGCGGTTGTATGACTAGATGGTCATTGTTTGCATATTAGGTGTTAAAATCATGTTATCATAATTGTAATATTCTTATTATTATAATTAATAGTATACAAGTAGCCATATATTTCTATAAATTCAGTTAATTATAGTGAAGGGGTACTGTTAATTCACAAGAATTAGAATTATGGCATAATATGGACTAATAATTGATATAGTTGCATCAAGATTAGTTAGTGGTACTGATAGCCAATGCATTTAAATTAGTGGATTTAAGCATTTGGATGCACATTCAGATTATTGTTACGGACATTACTGTAGAAGGATATTCTATTGATTAAATGAGGGTGAATGTGATATTATTTATATACTAGTGTTGTTAAGTTAATAAATTTGTGAGATGGGTTAAGCTATTGTTAAATTATTCAAAAGGCATGAGTATAGTAATAAGGCTAGCGAATAAGCTTAGGGGTGACAAGAAATTATGCTGTTAAGAGACAAGAAATTAAGGAGTTCGTAAAGTGTAAAAGTTGATTTGCTAATGGTGTGCAAAGGGGAAGTTGATTTGCTTTCTGTGAAGATATGAATGCAGCCATTTAAGTTATATGGTGTACACTTAATTTGGAGATGAGATGAGTTTAGTCTATACTTAGATATAAAGTAATACTTGATATAAAGTTTACAACTTGGGCTTTTGAGTCGAGACTTTGTTCATTATATATAGAGGCGAGAAATGAGTATTATATTTAGTATTATCCATGTCTTTTTATTTGTTTACACAAATGGACGAGTTTGGGTTTAGCCTTGTTATAGCAAGGTTGGTATTTTAAAATAATAATGAGAGTTGCCATATGAGTTTTGATTAATAGTAGTTGAATTCAGCATATTATATGGCTAATGGTGCAGTAAGTAAGTAAGAGTTTCGGAGATGATGCTTATCAGTTATTGTATACTATACACAACATGAGTATTATGTATAAAGTATAAACAAGGTAGAGGAGATTTGGATTGTAGCAACTGTAATGGTGTGATTGAAGTAGTATAATAGTTAGTGGTGGAATTGGCATTTTGTAATACTGAGATTAATAGCCAAGACATTAATTACATGGAGTAATTTTACTATTTTTTTTTTAATATGACAACTCAGCTTTGTTTCAGAAGTTTACATTTTATTTAGCGTTTTCGCTAAAATTCTAAGCCATAATATTAGAGGATTAAAGTTTGGCTCATAACCCGCAGTGGCGAGCCAGGCATTTTAAATGCCTAGTGAAAATTATAGAATGGCTCATAACCCGCAGTGGTGAGCCAGGCATTTTAAATGCCAGTGAAAATTATAGAATGGCTCATAACCCGCAGTGGCGAGCCGGGCATTTTAAATGCCCAGTGAAAATTATAGAATGGCTGATAACCCGCAGTGGCGAGCCGGGCAATTTAAATGCTCAGTCCTCAACCATTAGCTATTCTTGTTAGGCGCTGACCTGACAAAGAGGTGTGCACATAAAGTTTTAGCCGGTTGTTTCTTGTTAACCTCTTAGTCTCAAGGAAGGAAGTAAAGTTTCGGTTTTAATTCATAGTATTAGTTTGTTTATCGAATGAATTATAAAGTGTAAACCTTTGTTAGTGATCCTCTTTTAGAATTTAGATCATAGGTGATATATATTATGGACGCGGGCCCACGGGGGCGCTTGGGGGAGAACAAGCGTTTGCAATTGTGGAGTCGCCACCAATTTATTGTGGAAAATTGGAAACCGTTCGAATACTTCGCGTCATGTCAAGACACAAAGTAGTGACACGAACACCAAGAACTCGTTACCCTTAGCATTCTATGTCTAGAATGACTCTCGTGGATGCCAATGAACACGGGTGTTCACAGAGATCTGGAGTAAGGGGTGAGGGTACGTATTAAGAAGCTCTTTTGATCGAACACCTAATCCCGCTCGCCTCGATAGTGGCCTCTACTAAAGATTAGGGAAGTTGTCTATACTCGATATATTGTCGATTATATGCATCCAATGCAACATTCATTAGATTAATCCTAACATGTGAGAATTAATACTAAGTCGGTGAACAACCAATTTATCATACAATAAATGTCAAAGTCGGGATTTAAGTTGATTACATGTGAAGGCATACAAAGAAATATAATAAAGAAAATTACAATAATTACATTGGGTTGATTGATTTATGTCGAAAATACTTCTAAAACGGATAACTTGAGAAAAGAAATAAATAAACAATTTAACGAACAGGAATTAGGGTGATAATACGATTATTAGTTAATTAATATGTAAGATAAAACTAGGTCAAAGCAAAACGGGAGTTCAGAGACAGAAATCAGCCAGGAAAAGGCGCAGCAGAGATGCGCCCTCTGGAAGAGGCGCAGCAATTGCTGCGTCTGTTCCTTGGCTCATTCTGGCTGTGAAGCCGGAATTGCAAATCGTTAATGTTCGTTGGTGATTTTAAGGCTTGATTATGCTATTTCACTACTACAGATACAGGCTATAACAACGGTTAAAAACCGTTGTTATATAAAAAAGTGGACGTTGTTAAAGCGTTCGTTGTAAAAGGTTTTAACAACGGTTTGTTTTCTTAAGGAACCCGTTGTTAAAACTATTAACAACGATTTTAAGTATAAAAACCCGTTGTGGAAAGTTTGACTCAATTTTGGGGGGAAAGTTATAACAACAGGTTGTAATATACAAAACCGTTGTTATAACTAAAGACAACGGGTTATTTCTCAATAACCGTTGTTGTTTGTTTTTCAAAAATAAAAAAAATTAAATTAAATATTACTAGATGCATGCATAATTACGGCCCGTTATAATTCCGATGCATGCATTATTACTGCCATCCCTGTGCATATGAATGGACAATATGGAATGAGAAGGGTTATAATAAGATTTGAAGCAGCGGAGAGAGATTTGATGATCATTATGGCACAACTTCCTAAACATATATTAATTAAAAAACAACTTAAACGACACATTACTTAGTATAAATAAATGCATTATCTCAACCACCATTCCATTATCTCACTATCTCCAAACCCTAACTGCTAAAACAAACTCCAAACCCTAATTAATCTTTCAAACAAACTCCAAACTTCATCAACAAAATGAATGATATCATCCTTAATACTCTTACTATGATCGAGAACAACAACAGTTTTATCCGCCGGTTGCTCCACATTGAGGACAGTTTCAGGAGCTACCTTGTGGATGCTCGATCCGCACTGAAGGACGCCAAAAAAGATGGCTTGACAGAGCAAAGAAGCGGCGATTTGCGGCTATATGACGATATAGCAAATCTGCTGAACGGAACCTCCAAATAGCTAAGGAGAGAAGACAGATATCATAGAAGAGAATAAGACTCTCTATGAAAATATAAGAATTGCATTTTTATCAATGTAATTCTTTTTTAAATTTATATATATATATATATATATATATATATATATATATATATATATATATATATATATATATATATATATATATATATATATATATATATATTAATTAAATAATTAAGTTTATCATGCATTCCTCTCTATCATCTTGCTTCTTTTTTGTTTTATTTTATTTAATTTGTTTTACTAGCTAATTAAGCGAATAATACTCAGAGAAATAACATAATGATCGATAAAAACACATACATGCAAATGAAATAATTAGAAAAAGAAAATAATGATGATGAAAGACGATGAAACCAACAGTGACGGCGAGATTTACCTGATAATTAGAGAAAGTAAGAGACGATGAAATCAACAATGACGGCGAGTTGATAAAGCGACGATGAGAAAGAGAGAAAGAGACGATGAGAAAGTGTGTGTTTTGTGTTTGTGTTTGTGTTTGTGTTTGTGTTAAGGTTTGTGTTTCGTGGCTCTAGCCGATCTGTGTTTGTGTGGTTTATAGTATGGAAAGTATTGACAACGGTTGTTAAACAAAAACCGTTGTTAAAACGTTTTAACAACAGTTGTAAAACAACAACCGTTGTTAAATAAGTTTTAACAACGGGTTTCAAAAATAACCGCTGTGATTACTTTTCACTAACTTTGCGCCAATTTTGCGCCAAATTATTAACAACGGTTGTGCATGTTTGACCCGTTGTTAAAACTTATAACAACGGTTATATAACCATAGCCGTTGTAATTAATTTTAGTAAAATTCGCGCCATACATTCTACAACGTCTATTGTGATTTTCGTGAATAAGCGTTGTTAAAGGGGCGTTGTAGTTGCCTGGATTTGTAGTAGAGTTTGACTCGGGTAAAAGTGATTAGCAGGTTATTTACATGTGAATAAGGGTCATGAAAACAATAAACACGGATGAAAACTAATTAGGACGAACTAATACAAGATTTAATGGATTAATTAACAAATTAATGAATTAACTAATTAATTAGGTTAAACAGGTTATTAATGATGAATTAATGATGGATATGATGAACAAAAGGTGGGAATATGTCAATGACGAATTCCAGAGACTCAATATGGATGAATCGAACCTCCAAAAACCGAATTTGATTTTAATGACGAAAACCCGCAAATATGAATTATAAGGGATTTAAGTCGGGAATTATGATGAATTAAATATTAATAACGATGAATATATTACATGTTAGAATTATTATGCTTAAATCGTCATATGAACAATGAACAATTGAAGAAATAAATAAAACAATCGAATCATCAAAGGAAGAAGGAAGAAGAAAGGAAGCAGGAACTACGGCAGCCTCACGAAGAGGCGCAGCAGGTACTGCGTCCTTTCGAAGAGGCACAAAGATTCTTTGCGTCCTTTCTCGACTGCCGTCATCTTCCTCGGTAATTCGTAAAAAAGTATTTAAAGCATGGTTTTAGAAATCGGTTTTAGAAATACTTTCGACATAAACCTTACATTATGATAACAATAATAAAGTACAACAATAAAATAGGGATTATACACCCTCAGACTTACATGTTTGGCAAAACGAGATGAAATAAGTTAACGTTTAGTGATGCTCGACTCGAATGTAGACGAAAGTGCCCTTGTAAGAGGAATTAAAACAGTTTGATTAATGTTGATTATGGTGGAGTTGGTCAAATTGGTTAGTCATGCAAAACCAGGCTGGAACTCAGAAAGATCCGAGCTTACGTGGTCGAAAGTTCAAGCACGTAGGCGCCAAAAAGTAAGAACGTGGTCTAGAATGCAAAGGGAGAAGAGAAGGGCGGACACTCGCGTGAGAAATATGTGAGACCGAAGGTCTCTATTTATACTAATCACACGGAGGAAGTAGGGTTTTCGGAGAAACTATGGAAGTGAATCTCGAAAAGATATGAAAAGATACGAAAAAATACGCAGAAAAGGACTTGGGAAGAGGCGCAGCAGGCACTGCGTCTCTTGGAAGAGGCGCAGCACCTGCTGCGTCCTTTCCCAAGTGTTTTCCCCCTGCGGAAGAAAGATTTTTGTGTTTAGTTTATGGAATAACGGAATAATCTTGTTTTCCTTAATATTTTGTGTGAATATTACGGGAAATTATTTGCCAAAGATTAAAAGATTGTAAAATATGGAATAGAAGTATCCGGAACATTCCAGAACATTCTGACTCGGTTTTAGAAAATGAAGACGGTTTTATGACCTGGATTCCAAATGTACTCTAATTACTTCCAAAACGACCGTATCGGCACGTAGATGAAAATTAAGAGGTAGACAGAAGTGTTTGAGCGATCACTTGATGATAAACTTATGAACTGTCACAAATCGTTCCGCGTACTAAACATGCGGCCCAATCATCACCGGGTGGTTTGCGGGAGGTGCAGAAATGAGGTATCTACAGAGCCCCCACTTTGACTGAGGCTTGGATAAGGCGAAAGTCAAAGTATAGCCATCAGGTCAATCGAAGATTACAACCTGACGACTATGGCGACGCGAGGCGGCTCAAGGGGTCTGAGCCAAGGACCTGTCGTCGGGAACATTTTAGAGTCTGTCGACTATCGGGGAGGGTCGTTTAAAGTCCATTAGACTACGTGAGGAGGCTCACCAGCCATAAGAAGAGACCATACCTGAAATTCCTTGAAACGCCAGGGAAAACAAAACGCGATATTGGGAGAAGACAGCAGGACACAGTCTGGAACTGCTGGGAGAAATCTGCTTGTGTTCGGCTTCAAACAAACTTCGGAAGGATTTGGGGTCGATGTTGATCTCCATGTCTCGAGAGGGAATGACTGTCGGTCATGAGCTCTCGCTAGGGGAACATAATCGGGAACTGATCTCCATGTCTCGAGAGGGAATTTCTATCCGTGTACTCTCGCTGGGGGAACAAATAAAGGCGTGTCGAAACACCTGTCAATGAAGGAACGCTCGTTGTGACAAGCTAGGTCTTGGATAAAAAATAAGGCGATAGTTTGCTATTGGCTTGGAAAATGTGGATCCGGGCGAAGAATATACATCAAACGGACCAAATATGCGATATAGCATCAAGGAAGAGGCGCACCAAAGATGGGCCCACAAAATAACGAAATCATAACGAATTTTTGAAAATTCGTATGAAGGGAGGCTGAGAAAGAGGCGCAGCAAGAGCTACGTCCCTTGGAAGAGGCGCAGCACCTGCTGCGTCTATTCCTGAGGTGTCTTTTCTGTGTAAAAACCCGATGAAATAGAGGGTTTGTTTCATTTGTTCGAAACATAAACTCTCAATTTCTCTCTCAAATTCCAACCATTTCCGTCAAAATTTGATCCAAAAGCTTGCATTTGCCATGACTAATCGAGGTATGTGTATCAATCTTGCATTTATCTTCCGTATTTGATCAAATGGGAGAGACAAAATTAGGGTTTTCGACCCTAATTAGTCGAAAATTTGGGGCTTTTCCCCCAAACGACTTTGCCTTGCGAAATTGACTTTGTAAATGGCCAATTGGTAGTATAAGGATCGTGAGTGAAATTGAGACGGCTTCACAGCTAAACCGTAAATTGCTTCGAAAATAGCCTTAGGATTGCCCATTTGCGACGAAACCTGATATTTAGAATCCTTGTATGATGGGTAAACTTCCTACCATCTCATAATTTTGGTTTGTGACGGCTTTTTCAGGACACTTTCTAGGGCATAATCGCCGTTATAACGAAATGCTGTCGAAATTTCGACTCGAACCCATGACTAGGCTTCAACTTTGGCTTGACTTGACCCAAATTACAACATTAACGGATGGGTTTATGGGAAAATTGCCAAAGATGGCGAGAAAAGAGCGATTTCAAGGCTCCGAAAACTCGAAAATCTCCTAATCAAGGCTTGTCGTCACTTGACGCGGCCTAAATTTACTTTAATTTTGCAGTTGATGAGGCTTCTACATCTGGGAGAGATCCCATGGACGTGTGCACTGCTGTCGACCCTTCTCAGGTGCTTGGGGAGGCGTTGGAGGAGGCTTTCACCGCTGCGGTGATGGCTGCTGAGGACGAGGTCCGGGAAGAGGAGGCTGTTGAGGAGGAGGAGGTCCCGAGACGGGCCAACGTTGGACAGGGTGGTCGCCAGCTGAGGGGAGCACCTGCGTGGGCTGAGACACAGGACGAGGGCACCGCTTTGGGCTGCAGAGGGTCACCTGTCCTACAGGACGGTGAAGAGCTAGGTAAATAGAATTCATCACTCTTCATTCATCTTCTTTCATTTCTATTTGTCATTCCTTTTCTTCTTCATTTGAGCTAAGGATAGCTTTTGTTTCAAATCAACATAGGAGGCCGGGAACATCAGGTCGTTCTCGGGCTACTCGACGGCGATGGGGTGCTACGAGAGGTTGTCGGCTGAGGAGCGAGCCATGATCGAGCAAGGAGCGTTCGGCGCCTTAGTGCAGGCTTGGAGGGATATTGCGAGGAGGAAGCTTCGGGCTAACCTCAGTCTCGTCCGAGCTTTCTTGGACCGGTTTTGGCACACGACCTCCACGTTTCACATGTCTTTTGGTGAGGTGGGGGTCACGTTGGAGGACTACAGCATGATTTCTGGTCTGTCGTGTGGGACCGAGGTGGTGGAGTGGCCGGAGACAGCCATGAGGGTTGACTCGGCGGAGGCTAGGAGGCTGATCGGCTGGAACTTGGCGCCGAAGGCAGCTGCGGTACCTGGCTTGGTGCCTAGTTCTTACGTTCGAGACTACTTCGCGGGGAAGACCCCGGCATCGGTGGTGATCAAGGGGAGGGAGACGGCTCCTCCTCCCTGCACTGCAGAGCAGAGAGTCCGTTTGTGGCTCTGGTGGTTCTTGTCTTCGATCTACCTCGGAGACAAGGGAGAGAGGCTTTCGACGAAGCTTCTTCCCTTTCTTTCTGACCTGAGCGACCTAGGCCGTTGGGACTGGGTCACTTCTGGTTTTGCGGTCCTCATCCGCTTCATGAGGGCCATGGTTCGTCCGGAGTTGATGAAGAAGGGGACTTCTCCTGCTGCTGTCGGCCCTTCGACTGCTGTTAGAGGTATGAACCTTCACTTCTTCTCATGAAAGATCATTTCCTTTTCTTTCGAATTACGAAAGATCGTTGTTGATTATCTCGATTACAGGCGTGGGTGTACTCTTACTTTCCGGGCCTCGCGCCTAAGAGGACGGAGCCGGTGGAGAAGGCCTATCCCGTTGTGAGGGATTGGGTGATGTGCTGCACGAGGAGTCGGCATTCCTTCCACGACGTTTGTCGGCGGGAGGTGAACGCTCTTCAGCTCGACGGCGTGAGTATTTCACCTTACATTTGTCTGTCGCTTTTCCTTTACTTTTAGAACTGATCATAGGAATGACCCTTCGTTTGCTTCTTCTAGTGGGTGCCCAGACCTTGGGAGGAGTACGCTGGCGCTCCTCCTTTCATGGCTGAGGTCCTTCGACCTAGGAGCTCGAGCCGGCTGCTGCTGAGGACGTCGATGGGTCCTGTGTGGTACTTGGGTGAGCGCTTGGCTCGTCAGTGCTCTCGGGACGTCTTGACGGTTCCTATCGATCCTCCTCGGACGATATTTAGGGAGCCTTCTGAGGCTAAGAGGGAGGCTGACTTGGCTGGCGTCGGTGGCGACGCCCTCCTTCTTCCTGGCGAGGACTACTCGGCATTTCTCTACGGGAGGTTGGCGTACTGGCCGGTTGTGGTGAGTGCTTTATCCTCTTTCATTTTTGATTGTTTGAGAATACGATGAAAGATCATCGGTTAACGGAAATCATTTGACCTTGCAGGAGGTCGAGGCGGCGGGCATCGAGCCCCCAGAGTACCCCGAGACCCTTGAGTACACCGACACGACGGGGATGACGACGATCTTTGAGCTACGTGACTTTGACGTGGCGGTGAGAGATGATGGCCTGGACGAGTGGCAGCATCTGATTCGTAGGGTGAGTCTTCTAACTCGTATAGTTTTGTGTAAGAGCACATTTGCTCAAGTTTGTCCAATCGCTAAGAATTTTTCTTTTGTAATGCAGGTCGCGCCATCCCGGTTCGTGGCTTTGTGGAGGGTAGCCAACCGGCTACGGGCTACTGCCGTCGAGGCACTTGCTGGTGGCCGAGGACGTCAGGTATGAACCTTCCGTTTACTTCATTTTTGAATTTCTAATCTTCCTTTATGTTTGGAGTGATTGACATGAGCCAGTTTTGTTGTTTGCAGAGGGAGCGTGAGCTGGAGCGAGAGCTCGCCCAGTCCCGGGAGGAGACGGCTCGCCTGCTGAGGGAGCTCGAGGTCCGCGACGCCGAGGTTGCCGCTCTCGAGGCGAGAGTTGCTGAGCTAGACGGCGACCAGCAGTAGCTTCCGTGTTGCTTCTTGTTTTTTGGTTGTATTTTTGTACATTTATACATTTTAGGACCCACTTTTGGACATTTCGATCTTGTTTTGGGGCTCGAGCCCCCAGTTTGTTGTACATATCCCTTTTGGTTATATATATGATGACCTGAGTACCTTTGCTGCTGGGTTGCTTTGTTTGTATCTGCAGGTTAGCTTTGAACAGGTTTGGTAAATGACGGTTTATGCCGTTATGCTGCCGAAATTTGCACAGAAATCACATAGAACATATATTTGTACATATGGCCTAAATTAGCGCAAAACAATGACTCGAAAATGCAAAAAATGACCAGAAATGAAAATGAAAATGCAAAAATTTGGTCGTAAATGATCGGACGGTATGAAGGGTTACCCCCTAAAAAAAAGAAAAAAATAAAAACATATAAGTTTGAAATGGAGAGTCAAATGATTCCTCAAAAAGAAAAAGTAAAAAGAAATGTATAAGTTGGAAAAATGATATAATTAAATTAAATACAAAAATGTATAGATTTGAAAAAAGAATAAATTAAATTAAATTGGTGAAATGATTCCCCAAAAAAAAGAAAATTAAAAGAAATGTACAAGTGTGCTAAAATGATGAAAATGTCGATATCGTCTCGAGATGCGCGTCCGCGAAATTAGGAAACACGTAATATAGCAACCTGTCGTATTTACCAAAATAATAACCCGTATGAATAGGAAATTATTCGTTGAGGAATTTAGGAAAGATCCAACGCGGAAAATCACAGAAAGAGTCTTTGAGGAAGAGGCGCAGCAAGAGTCTGCGTCCTTGAAGAGGCGCAAAGACTGCGCGCTGTTCCCAAAGGCGTCCGTTCTAACGGATTTTAGGAAACAGATTTTGGTATAAATAGAGACGTCGAGGGAGGTTTTATTCACATAATTCTTCCATCTTTCTTCGTCTTATTACACATACATCATGAATACTCTTGAGATTCGTCTAAAAGAATGGACAAATGAGTTTTCCAATGTGGAGAAACACGACATGGGCTATAATTTTGGATCGCTTTTGAGCTTGAAGTTGATCAAGGTAGTCAAACCATTCCTATATGCTTGTCTTGACTATTGGGGCCCGAATTATCATGTATTTGCCTTCCCTGGAGGCGACATTGCCCATTTCCCGAGGAGATTGCTGCGATTGGTGGTTGGGACCCAGAACATTTGCCTCCTATTCCCTCCACTTCTCAAGGGTATAAGAACAAGTTTAGAGACTTGCTTGGATTGGCCAGAGTTGATGTTGACCGTCTTGTGACTTCTAAAGGAGTGCGAATGTTAGATTTCATCGATCGATTCATCAATAGGGCCGATCCCACTGTCTCTTACGTTGCGAGGCGAAGGGCATTCGGGTTTTGCTTATTACATGTGTATGTCCTTCAAGGGCATGTTGATGAGGATATGAGAGGCGACCCTCGTCTCTTGAGCGTGATTGAGAAAATGGAGCTGCGCAGGAGCCCAGCTTGCATGTGTTTAGGAGAGATCCTATTGGGCTTGGATAATAGGAAAGCTAATCGCGACCTACCTTACTTGGGAAGTCCCATTATTTTGCAGGTAAAAGAACCTTTTTTTTTTTTTTTTTTTTTTTTTTTTTTTTTTTTTTTTTTCGTTCGTTTTTTCTTTTTTTTTTTTGTCGCTTAATACTTGCTTTTGGTAGGTCTGGCTTATGGAGCGTCTTCGATTGATCGAGCCCCCAGTTAATGTTCCTTCTTATCATGCTCGCTCAATTGCAATGAGGACCAGGCTTTACATGGTGGACTTCACTCGAGTTTGCAATTACTGGGAGAATAAACTGAAGAGCGAAGATGGCCCCTTAATCAGATGGATCGTACTATGGTGGCATCTTAAATCTGTCACTGGAGTATCTTCTCTGGATCCTACCCGATCTGTTCGTATTCCCGGCTTGGAGTTTATGATATGCATTTTCCCGGAGAGGTTGATGAGGCAGGTTGGATTGAAGCAAAGGATCCCGAAGCTTGATACTGTCCCGCAGACCGCCGTGGCGCTTACTACTGAGAGTCGAAGAGAATGGGCCATTAAATGGGCTCAGAGGAATGTTTGGTTCTTGAATTCTTCTGTCAGTGCTCTATGGGTGTCAGATTCCTATCTGCGGTGGAGGAAAGCTACTACTCCGGAGGAGCGCGAGAGACTGAGGAAGCGTGAACCTGTCGACTACAAGGTTCGCGAGGTGGAAAAGGAGAAGGAGAAGCATCTGACTGAGGGAGAGGAAGAAGCCGGGTTTCGAGTTGTTCATCCTTCGAAGAAACCGAAAACTTCTCTTGCCGTCGAGATGGTGGTTGACAAGAATGGCAAAGCGAGGCCACGAGAGAGACCATTGGTGATTAGGTCCGAAGTGGCGCAAGAGCGTCCGACTCGAGGTCGTGATAAGAAGTATGATAGAAATGACAAAGGCAAAGGGAAAATGGAAGAGTAGCCTAAGTCTTTATTATTATTTATTATTATCATTATTGCAATAAGAAGGTGGGGTTTTTAGAAGCCTAGCCTATTTATTTTTATTATGATTTTATTATGTAATGTATTATTATTATTAATGAAATAAAAAAGGGTTAAACTGTTACGAAACGGTTGTGATTTTCTTTTCATTATTCTTGTCGAATTTCAAGTGCATTTGCAAATGTCCTTCTATTTACATTTAAAATGATGAAATGGGATGTATCCCGTGAAGGATTGCCTACGTATTCATTTAAAAAAATGAAATCAAACCCTTGCGCGTAGTTCTAGTAAATGTAAAAGAATAATTGTTCTAAGCAAGAGCTTGTAATGAACTTTAGAAAATAAGCATGAGCTTTACTTACTCCTAAAATGCAATTTAGTTTATTTGAGGATATGAGAATGACAAATTGTCAAAGTGCAAGAGCAAGATGACATTAGCTTGATTCAGCTTGGCCAGGGGCCGTTTATTTCGTGCCACAAGAGCGACACGTGAGGTCACGCGAGGTGCGTTTTTGCTCCTATTCTAGGCATAGTAACGTTTTAATTGGTCAAGGTTTGTTGGGTTGGCAAATTCGTTCCCATCTAGGTCTGTGATCCTAACCGCACCCCCTGGAAGTATGGACTTGACTAGAAAAGGTCCGGCCCAATTGGGTTTGAATTTTCTGTTGGGGTTGGTGTCCTTAACAGTTAGTGCAAGGACTTATGAACCTCTAAAAGGATCAAAGGGCATACTTTTGGTATTATTATCAGTTGATCCACGTTTATCAATAACGGTTGGCTTGCTAGATAAGTTTGACGTTATTGTCATACAGATGGCGGTGATCAACTGGTCCCTAAAAGTCACACCTATAGGATACGTTTGAGAGACGTGACGCCCGATATGAAAATACATCATGTAGATGCCAATTTTGACTAACCAGGTTAGTTCGAGTTATTTGACTAATATTTAGTCAAAATGTGATGTTGAGATGTGTTATTTAATACGGATTAAATAATAATGGCTAAGGCGAATTAAGCAGTTAATTCGTAAATTAAATATAAACGATTATATTTAATTAATGTATTTTGAAGAAATTATACAATATCGTCTTTGTCGGACATGTATTAATAATTCAACTAACCCGTGTTATTAGTTGATGTTTTAATAGCCGATAACCGATGACGATTTATAATAAAAACCGCGTCATATACATTTTAGCGAGTGGGGTCGGTTCAATCGGATCACGAGTTAAATGAGGACAAAGTGGAAAGCCCACTCCCTCCTCTCATGACCCGCGGACCGAGGCAACAAAAGGAGAGGCTCCATCTCCTTTTGACCTAGCGATTTTCATTTACAGAAAAAACTAGGGTTTTGGAGATTAAGTTTTCTCTGAAACCGAGATCTCACATCTCGAGAAAAACTCACATCACGTTCTCCCAATATTGCAAGGCAATCGGAGAACACGTTCTAGCACAAGGGCATTTCTCGGACGGTCTTGGGTGCAACAATTAGGAGGGAATCTCTGTTGATTTACTTCTTTACGCCGTGCATCAAAGGACCCGAGGTTGATTCTTTATCTTTATCGTTTCATTGTTCTATTTCGTTTATGACCATATTTCACATGTTAAATTTACGTTATAGTCCTAAATTTAAAGGGTCTTATACGGATATTACCCTACAAGTGGTATCAGAGCGAGGCCACGTAAATTTTCATTGTGATTTTTCATAAAACGATTTGAAACGGTTGTTTTGTCTCGAAAACCGTGCCTTGTTTACACGGTTGAATTTTTTTTTTGAAACCGTGACATGTTTTACACGGTTATTTCATCTTGTTTTCAATTTGTTTTTGTGCATATTGTGATTTTATACGGAGATTATAACAATATGTCGAGTTTTATCAAATTGTTAAATTGTTTTCATGCGGTTTTGATCAAAATTGAAGTTGTTTTGTTTCGTCAAAACTGTTTTCACGAGGGTTTTGTTATTTCCAGAAATTTTGCACTCGATCGAGCATGTTATTACTCGATCGAGAGGTTTTTCTGTCATGGTTTTACTCGATCGAGTCCTTGCTGTACTCGATCGACCTCTTTTTAAACCCTGACTGCTCGATCGAGACCTCCTCGTACTCGATCGAACAGTCTTGCTGATATAGGTCCTCGATCGACCTCATGTTTAGTCGATCGAGCACCTCCTGATTGGCAAACCTTTCGATCGAATGGCAGCCTCATTCGATCGAGCCCTTTTGTACCTCGATCGAGCACTTATGTCCCTGGATCGAGGGATTTTGTTTTGGCAGCTTTGAAAATTTTTCTTTTGCTTTAAATTTTCTTCTGGCCTTAATTTGTACTTTATACGGATATTGTACACTCGCTATGATTGTGAAACGGTTCACACACGTACCATTAAGTTATTTTAAAGCGTATTTAAAGTAACGGACTGTATTAGATTAAAATTAAATTGATAGAAGCGGTTTTATCACATGAATTTTAATCATTAAAAGGTGGTTTGGATAAATTTCACATAATTACGGAATTATGTCACGAATGAATTTGTTTTTAGTTGATGCATTTTATTTATTTATTTTGCAAACAGTTGTAACTTAGTGTGGCCTTAGTAGAACGTGTTACCGTAATGATGGAACACGGTCTTGGTTGTATTTTGAGATCTCGTATCTCCGTTTTGGATTTTTCACTTGTAATTACAGTTTTAATTAGAATGTAAATAGGTTTATATTTGTAATTTTAAATTGTAATTTTTGAGAAGACCAAAGATGGAGACCGGATGCTCACTCCCGCTACATGGATCAAGATGGAACATCAAGACAAGCTTCTCGGGTCCAACGGTGGATTCCAAAGTTGTTTTATGTTCTTTTTATTAGGATAGGCCACACTAGGAATTTTTATTTACGTATTGCATTCATTTTTATTTTATCGTAACGATAGTATGCATCATTTTCCGCCTAAAAACCAAACCACCTAATTATTACATGAAAACTGACACATATAGAGGTCACGAGTTAGTTTTCTTTGACATTCGCATGTCACACGATTTTTAAGCCATCACCCAAATTAATTCATTCACGCAGACGCTAGTTATTCGTTCACTTAATATGAATTATAATTAAGTTGATGGGATCTTCCTCGTATAATCAAAAATTGAGAACGGTCTTTATAGGTCAAACTCCAATGAGTCCCTTCTTCGTCGGTAGGCATAATATGACCCCTTCTACGTCGGGTAAGTTGGAACCGATTGACCTATTTTATCTCAACACTATGATCACTCGTACGATCCTGTGATTATGGTGGACTATAGATAGGATTTACAGAAATCTATCGACCAAGAGTTCTTACGAAAGAATTAGCTAAACAGTTGGCTTATCAGTTTACAGAAATTGAGTCTTGGGATCACTTGTATCATTCTTGAGGGAGATCAATTATGCAAGTGCGAGAGTCTACACGTTAAAATCAATTTTTAAATAGACTTAAATCACCTCGATGAGTTGCTTATTTCGTTTTTGTTTTTCTTTCTTTTTCAGTGTAGATCACGAACTTTTAAACTGCTAATATCAAATGGCTGGTTCTACTGATAACCCAATGCCAAGTGCCACATTGGACCGTGAGTCCTGGCTTCGGATCTTCATGAATCAGATGAATCAGTCTACTCGATCAAGAATGATGGATCAAACTTCGCGGACTGGGAGGCGGCATTACGGAATCTTGCCGCTGCCGACGGAAGCTCAAATATCTATTGGAGCCCATCCCGCAAACCCAGGTCCCACGGCTAGAGTTCTTTGAAATCACCAAGTTTAATGATTTCTGTATGGAAGCGGGTGCGATTAAAAACGTACTCATTTTTGCAATGGAACCCAATTTGCAGAAACGCTTCATAGCCCATGGTGCGAACAAGATTTTCACCACGCTCACCAAGGAATTCTCGAAAGCACCGAGAATCGTGACCTATGAGCATACCACTCGCTTCTTTGATGCGAGACTCCGAAAAGGCCAACCAGTTAGCCCACACATTCTCAAAGATGATTGAGAATGTCGAAAAGCTGGAGACCTTTGATTGTAAGATCAGCGAGAACATTGTGATCGACCGCATACTTCACTCACTCCACGATGGTTATTCGCAATTTAGAGCGAATTACTATATGAATGATTTGAAGAAAACTCCCCATGAACTGCACTCCCTCCTCGTACAGACCGAGAAGGACATGAAGTTCAGTGGGAGCATGAAACAGGATGTTCTCGTTGTGACAAACAAGGGAAAGGGTAAGGGCAAAGCTCGTGCAAACCTAGCAAGAGGTAAGGCGAAGTTCAAGAAGTCGGGTTCAGGTAAGAGTGGACCTGGTGAGTCGAGCACCTCATCAGGCGCGACAAAGAGCAAAACCGAAAACATGGAATGCCATCACTGCCACAAGACTGGGCATTGGAGGCGCACATGTCCTGTTTATCATGAGGACATAAAAGCAGGTCGCGTTAAACCTGTTGGTATGTCTTCTTCTTCTACTTTTATTCATATGATTGAGATTAACCACGCAAGTTACGGAACTTGGGTACTTGATACTGGTTGTGGTTCTCATCTGTGTAATCATGTGCAGGGCCTCCGAAATCTCGAGCCTCTCGTAAAGGGTGAGGTTGACCTGCGTGTCGGGAATGAAGCAAGAGTGGCTGCCGTCTCGAAGGGGACATATGTGATCCAGCTTCCTAGCGGATTTGAGTTATCATTATATGATTGCTATTATGTACCCATCTTTCCAAAAACATTATTTCTTTTCGCACTTGACAAACTTGGTTTTTCATTTGTAATAGAGAATAATAGCTGCATTTTCTCATTACACGATATGATTTATGGCAAGGCGGTCTCCATGAATGGAATTTATGTTTTAGATCGTACAACCGAAATATTACACGTAATGAATAAAAGGTTAAAGGTTGGTGACAAAGATCAGACGTATCTATGGCACTGCCGTATGGGACACATTAATGAGAAACGCGTAAAACAGCTCATTAAACATGGAGCTATCTCGGCCTTTGATTTTCAATCATTTGGCACGTGTGAATCATGTCTCATCGGTAAGATGACTCGAATTTCCTTCAAAGGTGTTGGAATGCGCTCGCGACCTATTAGGACTCATACACATGGATGTATGTGGACCTATGTCAATCACCGCACGAGAAGGTCGTAGGTATTTCATCACTTTCACGGATGATTTAAGTAGATATGGATATGTCTACTTAATGAAGCACAAAAGTGAATCCTTTGAGAAATTCAAGGAATACCGAGAATAGGTGCGTAACCTATTAGGTAGAAAGATTAAAACACTGCGTTCGGATCGTGGTGGCGAGTATCTTTCTCACGAGTTTGATCAACACCTAAAGGACTCGTGGGATTGCCCTACGCTTAACTCCACCGGAACACCTCAATTGAATGGTGTGTCCGAACGGAGAAATCGAACACTACTTGATATGGTTCGATCCATGATGAGTCACACCGTGTTGCCTCACTCATTATGGGGTTATGCTCTTTTGTCAGCCGCTCTAATACTTAACCGAAGTCCGTCTAAAGCTGTTGACAAGAGTCCATATGAACTATGGAAGGGAACGGTCCCTAACTTGTCCTTTATACGGGTTTGGGGCTGCGAGGCTTATGTCAAATGGAGACACGAGGATAAGCTCGGCCCGCGATCGGTCAAGACATACTTTATAGGTTATCCTAAAGGAACACTTGGTCATTACTTCTATTCGCCAACCGAACAACGTGTTTTTGTTGCGGCTAGTGCGACATTCTTAGAGAAGGAATTTCTCGAGAATGCAAAGAGTGATAGAACCTTCGACCTGTCGGAGATTCCAGAACCAAATACCGAGCAACCATTGGAGGAACCTATCCCTTCAATCCCGGCTGCGGTGAATATTCCTGCGGAACCTAGGAGATCGGGAAGAGTCTCTATTCCTCCGCATGAGATACATTGGTATGGTCGAGGAACATGACATAGATGACGTTCTACTCTTAACGAGTAGTGAACCCGCAACCTATAAAGGTGCCATGACTAGTTCCGACTCAAAGCTATGGCTTGAGGCCATGCAATCCGAGATGGACTCTATGTATGAGAACAACGTATGGGATCTTGTTGACTTACCTGCTAAGGTTCGTCCCCTTCAATGCAAATGGCTTTACAAGATAAAGCATTCTCATGGGAAGGTCAACAAGATATCTATAAAGCACGACTAGTTGCTAAAGGTTTCACCCAAGTGCCAGGTTTGCACTACGATGAAATTTTTGCACCCGTAGTCATGCTGCGTTCCATTCGGATTATCTTAGCGATCGATGCGTTTCATGACTATGAAATTTGGCAAATGGATGTGAAAACCGCCTTCTTAAACGGCTTTTTAGAGGAAGAGTTGTACATGGTACAACCCGAAGGTTTCATCGATCCACAACATCCTAAGAAAGTATGCAAACTTAAGCGTTCCATTTATGGACTTAAGCAAGCATCTCGGAGTTGGAATCATCGCTTCGACCAAGTGATTAAAGAAAATGGATTTACTCGATCGGTCGAGGAACCATGTTTATATATCAAGTCGAGTGGGAGCAAGATTGTTTTCCTAATATTGTATGTTGACGACATACTCCTGATTGGGAATGACATACCTCTCTTAACTTCGGTGAAAGTATGGTTGAAAAATCATTTCCAGATGAAAGATTTGGGAGAGGCGCAAAGAATTCTAGGCATCCGTATCTATCGAGATAGATCACGATGGATGTTATCTCTCAGTCAGGAGTCTTACATAGACAAAGTCCTAGAGAGATTCAGCATGACTAACTCCAAGAAGGGGTTTCTTCCTATGGCTCCAGGGGTGCATTTGAGCAAATCTCAGGCACCAGAGACACCGGAAGAGAAAGAGCGCATGACACGGATTCCTTATGCTTCGGCTATAGGATCAATCATGTATGCCATGATATGCACACGTCCGGACGTGGCATATGCATTGAGTATGACAAGTCGATTCCAACAGCATCCAGGTGAATCACATTGGCTGGCTGTCAAGAACATTCTTAAGTACCCACGGAGGATTAAAGATTGGGCATTGACTTATGGAGGCGATCAAAAGCTATGCGCAACCGGTTACGCAGATGCTAGCTTCCAAACGGATCGTGATGACTCGAAATCTCAGTCTGGATTCGTTTTTACTCTTAATGGCGCTGATCACCGGAAGAGTTCGAAACAAACTGTTGCAGCAGATTCTACGACTGAGTCCGAGTACTATGCCGCGTCTGAAGCTACAAAGGAAGCGATATGGATGCGTCAATTCTTACATGGACTATCTGTAGTGCCTAGTTCGAATGACCCGATCACCATCTATTGCGACAATAGTGGTGCCATCTTCCAAGCTAAGGAGCCAAAGTCTAGCAACAAGTCTAGACATGTACAACGGAAAGCTCATCTAATCCGGGATTACGTGGAGCAAAAGGAAGTAGTGATAGAAAAGATTGCTACAGATGATAACATAGCAGATCCTCTCACTAAAGCATTACGACAAGATAAGCATGAAGGGCATGTTAATTCCATGGGAATTAAACGTGTTCCTAAGTTGTAGTACTCTTTTATGGATTAGATTCATTCGCTTTTGTACTCTATACAACATCATCGTTTTGATATTTTATATATATTTTGTTTTTTTTTTCATGTGGATTTGTACGACAAATTTTGAACACCACAAAGTGAACTGAACGAACATTATATTTTTCAGTCCTTAATTGCCCACATGAGCTGATAACTCTGGCAATTATTTTGTGACGTTGGTTGATGGTGGGTTCAACGAGCCATAAGTCAACCGGTTGACTGACCAATCACAGAGGCGATTTATACGGATATTTCGTAGGACACAATTGTGACATCGACGTGGAGTCCTAATTGTTTTATAACATTCGGTGCCCGGTCGTGGATAGGACTTCCATGGTGATCCTAAGAGTCGATTCTTTTGACTATCGACTGTCTCTTGAGACTAAGGCAGATTTTGGGTGACTTTGGTTTCTTTCTCACGGTCATCCG
The DNA here is from genome assembly GCF_048544455.1 of Silene latifolia. NCBI lineage: Eukaryota > Viridiplantae > Streptophyta > Magnoliopsida > Caryophyllales > Caryophyllaceae > Silene > Silene latifolia. The sequence goes on along the minus strand of NW_027413129.1, from coordinate 596,031 downwards.
TAACAGGGGCCAAGTAGATTTTTTCTGGTCATTTCATGCGTGCTTAGATCGGAAGGAGTCGAGTTGAAGGAAATATTCAGCCTTTATCAGTACTCGATATTTCTCGGGGCCACTCGAGGAGTCAGAATCGAAATGCATGGCCATGCTCGGATACGGATTCGTTTTATCAGTTAAGTTACTCTCTAGTCGGGGAAACCACTCTAGATACAGATCGATTGTAAAATACGACCTTTGCGGATCCAGATCTGCAAATTGTTTTACATTGAGTGGGAGAAATTTTAAATGAATATGAGAATCGGTTATCGCACATACACTTGTACGGACAAGTGGGAGTTTGTTGAAGCTTGTGTCCTCCAGTTAGTGCGGATAACGTCATTGCACATACACTTGTACGGACAAGTGGGAGCTTGTTGGGGTTGGTGTCCTTAACAGTTAGTGCAAGGACTTATGAACCTCTAAAAGGATCAAAGGGCATACTTTTGGTATTATTATCAGTTGATCCACGTTTATCAATAACGGTTGGCTTGCTAGATAAGTTTGACGTTATTGTCATACAGATGGCGGTGATCATTTGGTCCCTAAAAGTCACACCTATAGGATACGTTTGAGAGACGTGACAAAGATGAAAATACAAATCATGTAGATGCCAATTTTGACTAACCGATTAGTCGAGTTATTTGACTAATATTTAGTCAAAATGTGATGTTGAGATGTGTTATTTAATACGGATTAAATAATAATGGCTAAGGCGAATTAAGCAGTTAATTCGTAAATTAAATATAAACGATTATATTTAATTAATGTATTTTGAAGAAATTATACAATATCGTCTTTGTCGGACATGTATTAATAATTCAACTAACCCGTGTTATTAGTTGATGTTTTAATAGCCGATAACCGATGACGATTTATAATAAAAACCGCGTCATATACATTTTAGCGAGTGGGGTCGGTTCAATCGGATCACGAGTTAAATGAGGAGAAAGTGGAAAGCCCACTCCCTCCTCTTATGACCCGCGGACCGAGGCAACAAAAGGAGAGGCTCCCTCTCCTTTTGACCTAGCGATTTTCATTTACAGAAAAAACTAGGGTTTTGGAGATTAAGTTTTCTCTGAAACCGAGATCTCACATCTCGAGAAAAACTCACATCACGTTCTCCCAATATTGCAAGGCAATCGGAGAACACGTTCTAGCACAAGGGCATTTCTCGGACGGTCTTGGGTGCAACAATTAGGATGGAATCTCTGTTGATTTCTGTTCTTTACGCCGTGCATCAAAGGACCCGAGGTTGATTCTTTATCTTTATCGTTTCATTGTTCTATTTCGTTTATGACCATATTTCACATGTTAAATTTACGTTATAGTCCTAAATTTAAAGGGTCTTATACGGATATTACCCTACATTTTCCTCATGGATCGACAGGTAAAAGAGCCCTGATTGACTTGAGGACCAAGTCTCCTTCTTTGATGTTCCTTGGCTTGACCCTTTTGTTGAAGGCTCATTTGATACGCGCCTGGTATGTTTGCACATTATGTAATGCACGTAACCTTCGTTCATCCAGGAGGATGAGTTCTTCATATCTATCCCTCTTCCACTCGGCTTCTGGGATTTGACTTTCGAGTAAAATACGCAAGGATGGTATTTCTAGCTCGACTGGTTGTACGGCTTCCATGCCGTAGGTCAAATAGAAAGGAGTAGCCCCAATGGGCATCCTAACCGATGTACGGTATCCCCATAAAGCAAAGGGTATCTTGCTTGGCCAATCTCTATAGTTGTCAATCATTTTCTTGAGAATCGTGACAACATTTTTGTTTGCTGCTTCTACCACGCCAATGGTTTGTGGTCTATATGGCGAGGAGTGGTGATGCTTAATTTTGTACTTGGCTAGCAATTATTCAGTCTCAGCTTGGAAATGTGACCCATTATCACTGATGATCTCATGTGGGCAACCATATCGACAGATAATGTTGGTTTGTATGAACTTTGCCACGTTCTTGGCCGAAAGACTGGTGTAGGAAGCCGCTTCTACCCATTTGGTGAAATAATCGATTGCTACTAGGATGAAACAGTGACCTCCTGTTCCGGCTGGGGTGATTTTACCGATGATGTCAATTCCCTAAGCAGAAAATGGCCAGGGAGATGTCATGGTGTAAAGCAATGAAGGACGGACATGTTGCACATTCCCAAAGATTTGGCAATTATGGCAATATCTCACATATTTGATGCAATCAGATTCCATCGTGGTCCAATAATACCCCAAACGTGTGATTTTCTTTGCCATCATGGGTCCACTCATGTGAGGGCCATATTCTCCATCATGGACTTCTTCCATCACTTTCCGTGCCTGTGAATGATCAAGACAACGTAGGATTACACCAAGAGGTGTTCTTTTGTATAGCTCTCCTTGCATGAGAACGTATTGGGAAGCTAGCAAGCGGATGGCGCGTTGTCCTCTTTTGTCCATTTCTGGTGGATAGGTGCCATTGAGTTTGAAGTTTAGGATTGCTTGAAACCAAGGCTCCTCTGTAATTTCCTCTTCATCGGTGATTTGGTGCACATAAGCTGGCTCTAATCGTCGTTCGATGCACAAAGGCATTTCTACCATGCTATCCGGCATATTAATCAAAGATGCGAGTTTTGCAAGAGCATCCGCAAATTGATTTTCTTCTCGAGGTAGATGTAGGTAGGTTACTTGATCGAGGAATTGGGCTACTTGGTCTATTCTGGCTTGACAAGGTGCCAAGCTTTCGCTTCGGATTTTCCAAGATCCCGTAATTTGATTGATGATGAAAGCGGAATCCCCATGTACTCGAAGATTCTTGATGCCTAAACTTACTGCTGCTTGCAATCCAATGAGACAGGCTTCGTATTCTGCAGCGTTATTTGTCACCTCGAAGTCGAGTTTGACAGAGATTGGAGTATGCTCGCCTTCAGGAGAAATGAGCAATACTCCTATTCCAAATCCTCTTAAATTCGATGCCCCATCAAAATTGAGGTCCCAGGAGTCTACATCCGTCTGGAGTATATCCTCATCCGGAAACGACCAGGTGTCTATCGTTTGTGTATCATTGATGGGATTTTCTGCGAAGAATTCGGCAACGGCGCGCCCTTTTATGACTTTCAAAGGCACATACTTGAGATCGAACTCAGAGAGCATCAAAGTCCATCTCGCTAGACGTCCATTGAGAACGGGTTTCTCGAAGAGGTATTTAACAGGATCCATTTTGGAGAATATTTTGATTGAGTAGCTAAGCATGTAGTGGCGTAGCTTCTTTGTTGCCCACACAAGAGCGAGGCATGTCTTCTCGAGTGGTTTGTATTTGCACTCGTACTCCAAGAACTTCTTAATAAGGTAGTAGATGGCTCGTTCTTCTTTTCCTACAGTTTGAGCTAGCATGGCGCCCATGGCCGTTTTAGTTACCGTGAGATATAAACCAAGAGGTTGATCTCGTTGAGGTGGCATGAGGAGTGGCGGTTTGGCTAGTATTTCCTTGATTCGGTCGAAAGCCTTCCGACAGTCATCATCCCACATGGTGTGATCTGTTTTCTTTAACTTCTTGAATATGGGTTCGCGGATCATGGTGAGTTTCGATATGAATCGACTTATGTATTGTACCTTGCCCAGGAATCCCCTAACTTCTTTCTCTGTTTGAGGTTGTGGCATTTCGATTAGAGCTTTGATCTTTGAAGGATCTATTTCTGTACCTCGTTGGCTAACTACGTATCCCAGGAGTTTGCCAGATGTTACGCCAAATGCGCATTTCTGAGGATTGAGTCTCATGTTGTACTTCCGTAGCCTTGAGAAGAATTTGCGAAGGTTCGCAATATGTCCCTCTCTTTTCTTAGACTTGACAATCATGTCGTCTACGTATACCTCAACTTCTTTATCCATCATGTCATGTAAGAGTATAGTTGCGGTGCGTTGGTATGTTGCTCCGGCGTTGATTAACCCAAACGGCATGACCGTGTAGCAATAGGTTCCCTATTGAGTGACGAAGGCGGTCTTATGCATGTCCTCTAAGGCCATCTTGATCTGGTTATATCCTGCATATCTGTCCATGAAGGATAGCAACGCGTGATCTGCCGTATTATCCACTAATATGTCGATATGTGGTAGTGGAAAGTCGTCTTTAGGACTTGCTTTGTTTAAGTCTCTAAAGTCAACACAAACACGGATTCTCCCATCCTTTTTGGGTACAGGTACTATGTTAGCTACCCAGTCTAAGTACTCGGAAACTTTGATGAACCCGGCTTTGAATTATTTATCGACTTCTTCTTTGATCTTGAGAGCCCATTCCGTCCTCATTCGTCGAAGCTTCTGTTTCACGGGTTTGAAACCTGGTTTGATTGGGATTTTATGCTCTGCAATGTCCCTGTCGATCCCTGGCATATCTTTGTAGGACCAAGCAAAAATGTCTTTGAACTCGTGTAGGAGGTCTATGAAATTGGCCCTTTCGGTGAGGTTCAAGGTTGTCCTTATCCTAAGTTCTTGGGGTTCTAGTTCAGTTCTTACGTTGATGGGTTCAGTATTTTCTATCACTGGTCCCCCTTCCTCCTCTTGTAGTATTTCTTTGGCTATGTAGGGAGGTATTTCGATTGAGTCTGGGTCTGGGTCATTCTCATTATCATCGTAAATAGAATTGCATTCAAGATAACACGAAGAGTAAGCGAGAACCGATTTATTCATATTAAGATTTGAGAAAAGTTGAAACAAAGAAGCCATCGATCCGTGGTCGGTGGCGGTAAAAGGACAATTTGGGAAATCTCCCGAACTACTGTTGCTATTTGACACTAAGCTAGGAGAAACGAGGGGAGTGGGAATGACGACAGGAGGAGACTCTCTAGGAACTTCTCTAGACTCTGACTCTGACTCCGACTCTGACTCTGACTCGAATTCATCGTCTTCTGGTTCTCCTTTGAACATCTCTCCTTCTCCAGTAGTGAGCTTGAAGAGTCTTCCTTGATTGTTTGTCCACTTGATCGATTTTCTTCATCCTTTCTGCTGATTGGTGTTAGTTTCTGTATCCAGTGTGGCAATGATCTCATCTATGATGCTTTCGGCGCTCTTGATTAAGGGAAGATCTTGGAGGTAGACATCTTCCTCGCAATCCGTCCATATCCCGTTGATCACCTCTTCTTTTGGGGAGATAAGATGTGAGCAATCTAAGGTAGATTTGTCACTTGTGATCATCAGAACTCCAAGAGGATTCTGAGTGTTGTTAGGCTTACCTCCAGGTGGTATTGGTAGACGACCGTCTTCAATCATATCTTGGAGTACATTTTTCAATTTGTAGCATTTCTCTGTATCATGTCCCTTACCTCTATGGTATTCGCAGTACGAATTCTCATCCCAGAATTTAGATTTCTTTTCCCGTTCGGGTGTAGGGCCTATGGGCTAAAGTTTGCCCAGTTTCATCAACCTTTTTAGAGCGTTGGAATATCTGTCCCCTAGATTTTTGAATTTCTTTGGAGGGGTACTCTTCTTAGATGGCTCGAGGAGGTTAACTTCATCAGTCTTGCTAGTAGAGCCGTAAGAACGACTTGTTGAGCCTTGATATCCACGACCTATCATTTTGGACAAGAGCCCTTTACGGATGTCATCTTCGATCCTTATCCCTAGTACGGTCAAATCTTTGAAGGTCTTGATGTTTTGATACCTCAAATGATTTGCATAAATGGGCTTTAGGTTGTCCATGAATTTCTCTACGAGTATAGCTTCATCCGGACGCTCAACAAGTTGAGTACTAGTCTTCCTCCACCGACTTAGGAAATCGGTGAAACCTTCTTTGTCATTTTGGGTAAGAACCTCTAAAGTGCGCATGTTGACTTGGATTTCAGCATTATCCGCATATTGTTTAGCAAACTCGATTACGGCGTCATCCCAGGTAGCGATTTTCTTGTGTTCTAGTGAATAGAACCATTGTTTTGGGATGGTGTCAAGAGATGAAGGAAAGATCCTTAAGAACATTTCGCGTTTAATGCCTTTGATAGACATGTAATCCTTGAAGGCACGGATATGGTTCAAAGGGTTTTCATGCCCCTTGAATTTAGGGATATCCGTCATGTTGAAGTTGGTTGGCAACTTGGAACTCACAGCCTCATATTTGCGATTGTTCTCCCTATAAATGTCATCCCCTTTGAGATACATCAATTGTTCCTCCAAGTATTGGAGTCGTTTCTCACCGCATCATACCTATGGGAGGGTTTTCGTCACTGAAGTTGTTCACGATGTCATCGGCTATTTCACTTTCTCGAGGAGGCATCCTCGTTTCTACGGCATATATTCGGCCCTCAATGGTATCAAGGAGATCATACACTTGGTCTTGAGTAACTTGGAGACGAGCTAGCACGGCTAGGATTTGATCATTACCATTCTGGAGTTGGTTGAAGTTCGCGTCGCTTGTTTCAGGCATCTTGGAAACTGAATAAGAGATCGACGACGAATCAAAACACGATCGACCATTCTAGCACACTTACTTGAAAAGAAATGTTTTGACTCGTGAAGTGGGAGTGTGCCACTTGTGTCAGTGAGTTTTGAGGAAATGACAAAGTTTGAAAAATGTTGGTCCTAGTCAACTTTAGTGTAATTGTAGGAGTGGACTCGAAGTGAGGTTTTGAAATGGGTTTTGAGGCCCGAATTTTGACTCAACAATTGGACAGAATTTCGGCTTGTTTTGTGCTAATATTAGGCCCATATTTCGAAATTTTACATTTTAAAGAAGGATTTTGATTTTACAAAAAAATCGTCATGGTTTCGTTTAGAAAATGGTGATCACGTATGGTACAAACAATATACAAGCATTATAAGGGATGCTGAGTGCATTTAGAAGGGTTTTGGTTTAAAGGGTGGGTTGCCATACCGAACAATCAAACCCGAAGTCTGTGGAGAGGCTCGTACCAAACAGGAGTAAGGCCGATTCCTAGTCCATTTCCTCAAGTAGTTAAAGTCCTTGATACAAACAAGAGTAAGTACCATGGTATGGATGACGTCAATCGTTATCCGTCCTTGGGCCCAAATAAGAATTAGGACCGTCTAGAAGGGACGATTGGTCAAATGGGTTGGGTTGGGCCTAGGAAGGCTGAATGAAACGATCTAGGAAGACCGAGTTATGAAAACCGACAATTGTCTTGTACAAACTATTCCCTAACCTTGTTCAAGTCGGTTACAACCAATTTATCATATAATAAATGTCAAAGTCGGGATTTAAGTTGATTACATGTGAAGGCATACAAAGAAATATAATAAAGAAAATTACAATAATTACATTGGGTTAATTGATTTATGTAGAAAATACTTCTAAAACGGATAACTTGAGAAAAGAAATAAATAAACAATTTAACGAACAGGAATTAGGGTGATAATACGATTAGTAGTTAATTAATATGTAAGCTAAAACTAGGTCAAAGCAAAACGGGAGTTCAGAGACAGAAATCAACCAGGAACAGGCGCAGTAGAGCTGCGCCCTTTGGAAGAGGCGCAGCAGTTGCTGCGTCTGTTCCTTGGCTCAGTTCTGGCTGTGAAGCCAGAATTGCAAATCGTTAATGTTCGTTGGTGATTTTAAGGCTTGATTATGCTATTTGACTCGGGTGAAAGTGATTAGTAGGTTATTTACATGTGAATAACGGTCATGAAAACAATAAACACGGATGAAAACTAATTAGGACGAACTAATACAACATTTAATGGATTAATTAACAAATAAATGAATTAACTAATTTTTTTTTTTTTTTTTTTTTTGGTGAAAAGGTAAGTAATATATTAGCTCAAAACAACAAGATACATCATCATAAGCACCTCAGACACTAACTAGGACATGTAACCCCTAATTAGATCTGAGTACTTCTCTTTCATCACTGAACTAACATTACACTTAAGCCTATGACAAACCACATACTTAACATTCTGCACTATCACCCCAGGTCTCTGCATATAGTGCTCATGAAGACTAAGATTCCGAGCCTGCCAAATCTGGTAAATGAGGACGCAAATAGCAGCTCCAACAATGTGTTTCTTCAAGAGAGGTCGCATTCGCCACTTAACCCACCACTGTAACGGTAAATGCCAAGGAATTTGAATCCCCAGCCAATTGGACACCAGTTGAAGACAACATCTACTGTACCCACACGCAAAAAACAGGTGAGGGTGAGACTCACTATCATTCTCACATAGCACACAAATGGTTTCAAGGCAAACACCTCGTCTCCTTAATCTATCTCTGGTGAGAAGCCTACTTTGTGCAGCAAGCCAAGCAATGACATTGTGTTTACTCATGCCATACCTAGTCCAAACTAGAGCTCTCCATTGAGGTTTCTCATGATCATTCTGCAGCCAAGAATACCCAGCCTGGATAGAGTACGCAGCACCAGTACCCCACCCATTCTGACTAAACCCCAGGCGCATCCTATCCTTCACCCAACAGATTCTTTTCCAAGCCCAGCTCGCACTTGCAGGAGGCTGATACGTCCACCAATCCTTTTGCTTTATGTAAACGTTGTGGACCCACTTTACCCACATGTGGTCCTTCTTAGTAGCTATCCACCAAACATACTTACAAATAGCAGCAATGTTCCAAAGTTCAGAGTTGATGATGCCCAAACCTCCAAAAGCCTTGTCTTTACACACCTTTGACCAGGCCACAGGAGGAGACTTTTCATAAGTACTATGACCCTGCCACAAAAAATTCCGACAGATATCATCAATTTGCTTGAGAACTTTTTTAGGAAGTAGAAAAATCCGAGCCCAGTAGTTATGCAGTTGAGTAAGGACCGCCTGCACCAATATCAATCTCCCACCATAGGATAGTTTCCTTGCACCCAAGGCCCTTATCCTGCACACCACTCTTTCCACCAACACAGCACAATCAAGCACACTAAGCTTTTTTGTTGCAATTGGTACTCCTAGATACTTGAAGGGCAATCTAGCCAGCTGCATACCAGTCCTAGCAATGAGCATGGCTTGAACAGCCGGGTCCACACCATTTAGAAAGACATTAGACTTCCCAACATTCATTTTAAGCCCAGAAGCTTTAGAGAAGACATCAAAGCTATTGAGCAAAATATCCACAGAAGCTAAGTTGCCATGACAGAATAACAAAAGGTCGTCTGCAAAGCACATATGTGAAAGCTTGGATTTCTTACAAAGAGAATGAAACTTAAACCCCTGACCCTCTTAAGCTACACAAATTATTCGACTGAGATACTCCATGCACAAGGTAAATAGGAGAGGGGACATGGGGTCCCCTTGTCTCAACCCTCTCCTCCCCTTAAAGAATCCAAAAGTTCCCCCATTAAGAGACAGAGAGAAAGTGGGTGAGCACACACATTCCATAACTCTGCTAATAAACAACTCAGGGAACCCCAAAGCCTCCAGCATACCCCTGACAAAGGACCATTCGATAGAGTCGTATGCCTTTTGTAAATCAATTTTCATCAAAATTCTTGGAGAGCAGCTCTTACGTTTGTACAGTTTGACAAGATCCTGGCACACAAGAATGTTCTCCACAATATCCCTATTCTTCACAAAAGCGCTCTGATTAACACTCACCAAGTCAGGTAGGACCAAACTTAGTCTGTTACAAAGCAACTTTGTGATGCATTTATAAACCACGTTACAGCATGCAATGGGTCTAAACTGAGTCACCTGAGTAGGCAACTCAACTTTGGGTATCAAAGTCAGAATGGTATGGTTCACCTGCTTTAATAACTTCCCAGTGTTGAAAAAATCCATCACTGCTGCTATAACAGAATCCCCTACTATCCCCCACGCATCCTTGAAAAATTGGCTTGAAAAACCATCAGGCCCAGCAGCTTTGCTTCCAGGAATAGAGAACATAGCTTCTTTTATTTCAGGCCCTGTAACTGGTTTTAAAAGCTCAGAAATATGAGTTGGCTGAACCACCTTCCCAACAGTCACAAGAGGAACCTGGACCTTCTCAACTTCTTGAGCAGTCCCAAGAAGCTCCTTGTAAAATAACTCAAATGCTTTATCCACACCTGCAGGATCAGACTGCAGCACACCCTCCATATCAGTGATCTGAAACACTTTATTACTGGCTCTTCTCTTCTTAATAACTGAATGGAAAAAGGCAGAGTTATCCTCCCCCTCCAACACCCACTGCAAATTAGCTTTCTGACTCAAGAACAACTGCTTAGCTTTTAAAAGCTTCTGGACCTCTTGACTAGCCACCTTCTCATTCTCATTCAAAGCAACATCCGTAGGATTTCTGTTAAGCTGCTCCTGAATACAGTAAAGAGCTTTTTCAGCAACATGAAATGTATGCTCAATATTATAGAAACCCTCCTTATTTAGCCCTTTCAAAGGCCTCTTCAGATTTTTTAATTTCACCACCATTTGATACATACAAGTGCCATGAACCTGCTGCTGCCACACTCTCTGTACCATCTCCTGAAATTCCTCATCCAGAGACCACATATTAAAATATCTGAAAGCCTTGGGTCTACTAACAGGCCTATCCCTCAAGCTAATAATGCAAGGGGAATGGTCATATAAACCCTCAGGCAGGAAATTGGCCACACTATCAGGATACTCAAGCATCCAATCATCATTATGCAACACCCTATCAATCCTACTAAACACTCTGGTCCCTACCTCATGTTTATTGTTCCATGTAAAAAAAGCCCCCACAGTCTTCATAGTTTGAAGATTACTCTTAATACAAGCATCTTGGAAATGCTTAATCTCAGCCCAACTAATATCTGTACCAATCCTCTCATCAGGGTACAACACATTATTAAAATCCCCATGAACCATCCAAGGACCCCTCCCCCAATGAGCATACTTAAGAATAGAGTTCCATAGGTCCTTCCTATCAGCCAACTTGTTGAAGCCATACACAACTGTCAACTTAAACTTAAGCCCCCTCACATTATCAGTCACCTCAGAGAAGATACTTTGAGCAGTAACATCACAAATATTAATAGTAAACAAACTAGGATTCCACATCAACCATATCCTCCCACCTTTATGACTAGAATTATTCGTACAAATAGACCAATCACTACAAATATTATTATGCACCTTATTCCACCTACTACACCTAACCCTAGTCTCAAGAAGGCTAAATAATCCAACATTATTCTTATGAAGAAACCATCTAATGTCCTTCTGTTTTGTTAGACTATTTAACCCTCGAACGTTCCAAAAGCCAAGATTAACCATTATCAATGGGTGGTGTCACAGCCCCCCTACCATCCAATTTCCTTAGGGACCTCTGCACAGCTGCATTCAGAGAGTCCATAAAGGACAAACCAGGCATCACACTTGATGTACTTGCAATATCAGTCCCCTGCCTTGAGAACCTGGTAAACACTCTAGCAGGTGTAGGCAAAGGGGATTTAGCCTTACCAGGAGGGGGTACAGGAGTAATCACAGAAGAGCTCACCTGTACAACTACAGGTGTAGTAGACTTAGGGGAGGAATTCTGACCAACTACCTTAACAAGAGGTTTCCTGGCAACCGGCTTGGTTACCACAGACACCATAGGCTTGGGTACCATAGGCTTCCAAACCCGTTTAGGAACCTTCTGCTGCTGCCCCCTACACTGTTCCAAAGAATTAATTAATTAACTAATTAATTAGGTTAAACAGGTTATTAATGATGAATTAATGATGGATATGATGAACAAAAGGTGGGAATATGTCAATGACGAATTCCAGAGACTCAATATGGATGAATCGAACCTCCAAAAACCGAATTTGATTTTAATGACGAAAACCCGCAAATATGAATTATAAGGGATTTAAGTCGGGAATTATGATGAATTAAATATTACTAACGATGAATATATTACATGTTAGAATTATTATGCTTAAATCGTCATATGAACAATGAACAATTGGAGAAATAAATAAAACAATCGAATCATCAAAGGAAAAAGGAAGAAGAAAGGAAGCAGGAACTGCGGCAGCCTCACGAAGAGGCGCAACAGGTACTGCGTCCCTTCGAAGAGGCACAACAGTTGCTGCGTCCTTTCTCGACGGTCATCTTCTGGTAATTCATAAAAAAAGATTTAAAGTATGGTTTTAGAAATCGGTTTTAGAAATACTTTCAACATAAACCTTACATTATGATAACAATAATAAAGTACAATAATAAAATAGGGATTATACACCCTCAGACTTACATGTTTGGCGAAACGAGATGAACTAAGTTAACGTTTAGTGATGCTCGACTCGAATGTAGACGAAAGTGCCCTCATAAGAGGAATTAAAACAGTTTGATTAATGTTGATTATGGTGGAGTTGGTCAAATTTGTCAGTCATGCAAAACGAGGCTGGTACTCAGAAAGATCCGAGCTTACGTGGTCGAAAGTTCAAGCACGTAGGCGCCAAAAAGTAAGAACGTGGTCTAGAATGCAAAGGGAGAAGAGAAGGGCGGACACTCGCGTGAGAAATATGTGAGACCGAAGATCTCTATTTATACTAATCACACAGATGAAGTAGGGTTTTCGGAGAAACTTTGGAAGTGAATCTCGAAAAGATATGAAAAGATACGAAAACATACGCAGAAAAGGACTTGGGAAGAGGCGCAGCAGGCACTGCGTCTCTTGGAAGAGGCGCAGCACCTGCTGCATCCTTTCCCAAGTGGTTTCCCCCTGCGGAAGAAAGATTTCCTAGTTTAGTTTATGGAATAACGGAATAATCTTGTTTTCCTTAATATTTTGTGTGAATATTACGGGAAATTATTTGCCAAAGATTAAAAGATTGTAAAATATGGAATAGAAGTATCCGGAACATTCCAGAACATTCTGACTCGGTTTTAGAAAATGAAGACGGTTTTATGACCCGGACTCTAAATGTACTCTAATTACTGCCAAAACGACCGTATAGGCACGTAGATGACAATTAAGAGGTAGACACAAGTGTTTGAGGGATAACTTGACGATAAACTTACGAACTGTCACAAATCGTTCCGCGCACCAAACATGCGGCCCAATCATCACCGGGTGGTTTGCGGGAGGTGCAGAAATGAGGTATCTACACATATATGTTCAGCGAGTTTTGACCTTGGAATTAGTAACTGAGATTAGTGGGCTAAGCTAGGATAAGTTTTGCTTGGTTATATTTGTGGAGCTATAAGTATAAAGGCGCTTTTGATAATTATGTAAATGGTGATAGATACTTAGAAGCACTTACGTATTTGTATAATATGGAGTAGGTGTTGAAACAAGGGAAATAACCTTTCGTTAAGGTGGTTGTTGTAGCACTTGAATTGTCTTATATAGACAAATTTAGTTCATTTGTGTCATCATTGGAAATACTAAACAAAAGAATTCCCGTTTTCCTTTCCTTTAGTTCTAATATTTAAATTTCCATGAGATAGTGTAGTGTTACTCAGCTCGTGTTTGTCCCATTTGGGCTACCTTTCATGGTGATGGTTTATTTTCAGGTGACTTCTGATGTCGCTCAAAAGATTTTCAAGTTAGAGCTTTTGATTAAAGACTTTATAAAAGTTTTATTTCTTTTTGTATAAAGAAAATGTAATTTGTAATGAGAGACTTTGTATATTAATTATTATATCTCTGTATTTTTGCAAGTTTTCAAGCTCTTTTATAAAAAAAATTTTATTTATTTATTTTTTATTTTATTTTTTTTATTTTTTTTATGCGACTTGTTTTGAATTTTAAGTTCATGGACGAACTTTATCTTAAAGTTGTATTCGGTTTTAACAAGTCTTCTTTATGGATTGATAGTGTCAGGAACCCTTTCGTTCTGAAGTTTGGAAAAACATAATTTTAAAGGAATTTCATTTTTAGTATATTTGTAAGGTTTCGAAAACTGCTTTTGTCCTTGGAACTTCATCATTTCGTAGTTTCAAGTTTCGAGGACGAAACTTCTTTTTAGGGGGAGTGACAATAATACCCCAAAAAATTTGAGTCAACTTATAAATATGTGGAAAGTATTTTTTGTTAAAATATAATTTTAAAAGAATTTTTGTAATTCAAAATTCAAATGTGAATAGTAAAGAAAATCGTACATCAACTTGGAAATTGAATAGAAAACAAATAATAACTTGAAACGGAAAAAGGGAAAGAAAAGAAAGGACATGCGATAAAAACGCATACAAACCGTATTTAAAACATTTCTTTAAGATGAAGTACTCGGGAGTTAAGTTACATAACTTAACGTCAGTATCGTATCGTAACTTAAACTGACCCGAATACAATTAGATCTAACTCGTTATATATACACAAATTTCCCTTTCTATCTTAATTTCCCCGGGACATTTTACCACAAATAAAGAAAAAAGAGAAGAAAAAAAGAAGTGTGTAGAAAGAAGAAGAACCGTGGGATAGAAAGAAGAAGAAGAAGAAGAAGAAGCAGAAGAAGAAGAAGAAGAAGAAGAAGAAGAAGAAACAAGAGGAAAATTAAGCTTATTCATCACCATCATCAATCTTATTTTTGTAAGTAAACCTTAAACTTTTAATTAATCTTAATATCTTAGTTTAATCTTTACAAATCAGAGCTTATTAGATTAACATAAGGTGGATTTAACCTAAAAAGAGAGGGTTTCATCTCATCTTTCCTTTTTATCCTTCCTTCTCTTTATTTTATGTTGGGAGTGGTAAATTGAAGTCCACCGCAAAACCATCGCCGTTCCGACCACGACTCTGGGTCGTCCCTTTCCTTCCTCGTCGGTATTACATAAATGGTAAGTATTTCATTCAATATTGATATGCTCATCTTTATAAATCAAATATCGTTTTAATATAGTGCAATTTCATTTGCTTCTAATTATTATTAGTGTTATTAGTGTTGATAGATTGGGTTGGTTGAATGGCGGTCGATTTATATGTTTTATGGGCTGAGAGCCCAATTAATAAGGTAGAGGAGAATTATATTTTGGTTGATAAGAATTGTTTTTCCAATTGTACAACATATTGGTTGCGAGGTTGGTTTTGTTATTGTAGGTATATGAGTTGAGATTGATCTATGTAATTAGTGTAACACCAGCGAATTTTCCATTTTGACATTTATAATTTAATTAACCATCTACTGTCTTATTTATATTTTAAATTATTTAATTTAAATTAATTTCATTATTAAACATGATTTTTATAAATATTATATTTCTAAAGCTTAAGTTATATAAAAATAAATATTTTGGTCGGATAATAATAATAATAATAATAATAATAATAATAATAATAATAATAATAATAATAATAATAATAATAATAATTTCCGTCTTGAGTCGTAGTGGGCTTGAGACGTAAATTCTTGTGTATATCGACTCAATCTTGCATTTTGGGCCTAGTATAACTAATGGGCTCACATACTACTCCTTCCTCCTCTTAAAAATCATGAAGGAAACCCTAACTACATCTCCCTCCTCAAAATTTCAGCACACCATATTCAACAAACACCATTTTTACACCCTTCTCTTACAAATCTTCAAAACTTCATAACTTGCTCAATTCTTATCCGAATCAAGTGTTTTTCGTGTCTATCTCTTCCTCTCATCGTCCTCCATCTTTCTAGGTAAGAAAGGAACCGACTTTCCTCCTTATATAGGGTTGTCGAGCCATTTATACATGATACCCATTTTCCTAATTTCGATTCTTAGTCTTAATTTGTGTTTTCTTATGTTTAGGAGAAAGATTAGTTAACCCAGAAGTGGATTCTTGAAAGGTAGACGAGTATATTGTGTATTTAAGTGCAAAAAGGTAACGGTGATGGGTTACTCGACATTATGTCAATTTGGGTGTTTATATATGTTATAATTTGTTCACATGTGTGTTAAAGTTAGATTCTTTACATGTTTTTACTTGTTTGTTGTTGAATGAGTTTTGTGTGGAATCTCTCTTGGTGGTTTGAAGAAGTTTCTAGTCTTTTGTATAAATGGATGAATTAGTAAATAAACCGTCTTATTCATGCCTAATAATTGTGTTTAATTATGTCATGAAGTTGTTAGTTTGGAATTGTTTGAATTTGAATCGAACCTTGTGTTTTAATCCCTCTTTTATGCTTTGATTTCACCCTTAATACTTGCATGAAGTTACTTGGGTAATATATGGTGCAATTGGGATGGTAATGGCATAATAAAAAATTAATTTGAGGATGAAGATGAATTTGTTGTGTCGTGCAAATCAGTGATTTGCGCAGGCTGCGCACCTCGGTGCAAGCTGCGCCACAGCCTAGACCAGTTTTCGTAAAATGGCCATAAATTCTTTGTTACTTGTTTGTTTGAGGCTTATGACCTACCGTTAGAACTGTAAGAGGATAAGCTATCACTTCCAACGTGTTTCACCTCATTATCATGTCTAGAACTCAAGTTATGACCGTTTGAAGTTGACCCTTGTTGTAGTCGAGTACTAAACTTGTTGTTATAGATTGAGTTTTATGTTTCTAATTAGGTATGCATCTTAAACTTGTTTCTAATGCTTGTGTATGGTGTATTGACACTCTTTTATCATGGGAGCATCTTATTTTTGTTATATTCTCGCACTTATACATGCTCCAAATGAATTGTTTACGTCACGTTTATATAATCATTGTTACTCGTATTTGTGACCCGAGTGTGACGGTTTATATTGTGTGACGAATTGACATTCCTTATTTTACCCCTTTGGACCTTTGGTCACGAGTGTGAGCCATGTTTCCGGATGCGGTTATGTTATCCCTTTCGGACCTTTGGTCACGAGTGTGAGCCATGTTTCCAAACTAGGGTATCCTTCCGCCTTTCTTCGGACCTTTGGTCACGAGTGTGAGCCATGTTTCCGGATTGGGTTATGTTTTCCCTTTCGGACCTTTGGTCACGGGTGTGAGTCATGTTTCCGATTAGAGGTTACTCGAACTTTGGATACGAGTGCGTGCCATGTTTTGAGTCTGGTCGGACTCTCGAGGAGGTTTAGTTTTCGATACTTGTCGTTAGGAGCACCTAGACCAAAACACAATTTATAACTTCACAAACAACTCTACAATTAGTAAAGAGGCAAGTAAAGGTCGGATCCCAAGGGACGGGAATTGAGATGAGATTTTCTATTGCAACTAGTGGTGTCTAAGGGTGTCACAATTTGGGTTTTGAAGTAGAAGATTACTAAACTAAATAGCAATGAAAGTAAACAAGCAAGATGAATTAAAAGGGATGTAAACAATTGATAAAAAGCACTAGGGTGTCATGGGGTCATAGGGGATTCATGGGAATTTGTCATACAAACATATTCTCAAATTATAAGCAAGCAATTATTGTTGTGATGGATCGAGTTGGTTTATATCTTACAATCCTAGGAAAGTTTGGGTCCCGGAGCCGAATCGATTAGATTGTACAACACCTACAAGTCGACTTAATCTTCCCTACTCAACTATATGCATGGTCTAATGAGACTCGAGTTGGTTTATGTCTTACAAGTCTCATTGAAAAGATAGGTGATGGGTAAAAAATACAAGGATTCATAGGCTCGCATTTCATCAAACATAACATGTGCATAAGTTGAGATCACAACAAGCAAGCAAATAAACTATGAAAACATATTAGATTAAGCATGAATCATTCCCCATGTTGGTTTCCCCTAATTACCCCATTAACCCTAGCTAAGGAAACTACTCACTCATTATCATGTTGAACATGCTAGCAAGGTTGTCAATTATACCAACAAAGTGAAACATGATGAATAAATGAAGATAATTAACAATAATTAAAAAGGTATTAAGAGAATTATACCTACTAATGATTCCAATAATAAAGCAAAGAATAATAGAAGTACTTGATGATAAATTGGAAGGTTGTCAATCTCCCAATAATAACCCAAATAGTCTTCAATTACCCAAAATAAAGGATGAACAAGAGAGAGATTAAGGAAATAAAACTTGTATTAAAACTTGATTAAATGTTGATTACAAGATTAAAGAGAGATTTGATTGATATTAACTACACTAAAGATTGCTAAGAAGAACATGCTCTTCTAATTAGACTAATGGGGTATTTACAGTGGGGTTTAGTTACATAAATTAGGGTTTAATAAGGGCTTAAATGACGATTAAGTCCTTGAGGAATCGCCGGTCTCTAGGGAGACTCCGGTCTCTTTTTCGCCGGTCTTAGAAAAAGATGTGCATCCTTCCTTGAAGTTTGTAGAAGATGAAATAGCTTTAAGGAAATCCGGGCGTCTTAGGAACGGGACGGGCGGATTTGGGTGTTCCTGGACGGGTGTCCAGCTGGGGAAGACGCTCGGATTGGCGGGGTTTTGGATGGGCGTCTTGTGGAGGAAGACGCTCGGATTGTAGGCCTTGGACGGGCGAATTCAGGGCAATCCGCTCGGATTGTCTTACAACTTCATTCCGTCTTCTTTTCTTCCTTTTTCTTCATAGAATCCTTGAGGATTTCCTCGGGGATGCAAGGATCTTTTCTCGTCATTGCCCATCTACTATAGTATGTACAAGGGTCTTCTAATCTTGTCTCTCCTTGATGCTTGGTCATTGAATTCAATCAATTTAGCTTCATTTTGCCATGACAATGCAAGGTTTGCACTCCTTTCCTACCAAGGACACAAAACCTCAAAGAATATGTAAAACAAAGGACTAAATACAATAAATGACCCAAATATGCACTAAAAAGCATGGGAACAAGGCTAATTCGGGGACTAAATATGCTCTAATTATGGTCACATCAAATATCCCCAAACCGAACCTTTGCTCGTCCCGAGTAAAGAGGTGACAAAGACTAGGACCATTATTTAAACTAACCTAATAACATAGCCGATATGAGACAATTAGCGGGTCTCACTCCGCCCCTTCAACTCACAACAAGACAACCATGAGGTAGGATGCCTTCTTGCAAGGCAAGGTGGGTCTTGCCAAAATGGCGACACATTCAAACATTAAGCACACAAAATCAAGTAATGGATGCATCTACAAAAGAATAGCCACTTTCCTCATCTAAGTGGCGGAAATTATCTACAAGGAAAGCAATTCAAGGGTACACACTCCTTCATAGATGCAATTTCTTCAAACTACTAAGCCTAGAAGGATACCAATAAATCACCTCCAAGTTGTGTCAAGCTAGGGTACCTTTGTCCTCAATCGTTAAATGCTTTTGTCAAGAATAGACTCCCTATGGTGTTAGAAACACTGGAGGATCGCGGAATTCCCCCTCTTGCCTAGACAAGAAGAAGGGTCGTCCCCTCTCTACCATGCACAAATATGGATATGATGGATAAAGGGATCGATAGAATTTGAGTTTCACTTTGGGAGTTTTCTTTTCTTGTTGTTTTTCCCCCCAGTTTCTTGTGGCATATAACATTTGAGAACACTTTCTTGCCATTTCTTTTGATTTTTGGCTTTTCAACACTTGACAACGTTTCAATTTTTCTTTGCATTTCTTTTGAACATTTTAAAAGTCACCCCATATGTAGTGAGGGTGCCCCATATTTGAAGCTTTAGGA
The DNA here is from genome assembly GCF_048544455.1 of Silene latifolia. Lineage (NCBI taxonomy): Eukaryota > Viridiplantae > Streptophyta > Magnoliopsida > Caryophyllales > Caryophyllaceae > Silene > Silene latifolia. The sequence continues at coordinate 576,630 of NW_027413129.1, read as the reverse complement.
GTCTATTTTTGCTCCTCTTTTCATTTGATGCATTTTTGCAAACTTTCTTTCACTTTTCATTTCATTGAACTCAAATTGATTTCTTTTTGTGCCCATTCCCTTTGATGACAAAAATGTGGTAGAACATGGATGATGGATGGATGCATGGTTTCAAGGGTCACCTTGGAATAAACGGTAGCCAAGGAGTTATCACACCACAAGGTACTCTTGACTAGGCCTTAATCCATGGGTCAAAGGATATTAGCATGACACATCCTAGGGTGTTTTACAAGTATTCTACACTACTACAAATCCAGGCAACTACAACGCCCCTTTAACAACGTTTATGCACGAAAATCACAATAGACGTTGTAGAATGTATGGCGCGATTTTTACTAAACTTAATTACAACGGGTATGGTTATATAACCGTTGTTATAAGTTTTAACAACGGGTCAAATTTGCACAACCGTTGTTAATAATTTGGCGCAAAATTGGCGCAAAGTTAGTGAAAAGTAATCACAACGGGTATTTTTAAACCCGTTGTTAAAACTTATTTGACAACGGTTGTTAATTTACAACCGTTGTTAAAACTTATTTAACAACGGTTGTTGTTTAACAACCGTTGTCAATACTTTCCATACTATAAACCACACAAACACAGATCAGCTACAGCCACAAAACACATACATAACCTAACACAAACACAAACACAAACAAACACAAACATACACAAACACAGAAAACACACTTTCTCATCGTCTCTTTCTCTCTTTCTCATCGTCGCTTTATCATCTCGTAAACCTTTGTTGGTTTCATCGTCTCTTACTTTCTCTAATTATCGGTAAATCTCGCCACACTTTGTTGGTTTCATCGTCTTTCATCGTCATTGTTTTCTTTTTTTAATTATTTCATTTGCATGTATATATGATGGGTTTTTATCGATCATTATTATGTTATTATTCGCTTAATTAGCTCGTAAAACAAATTAAATAAAATAAAACAAAGAAGAAGCAAGATGATAGAGAGGAATGCATGATAAACTTAATTAATAATTCATTAATATATATATATATATATATATATATATATTAATATATATTATATTAATATATATATATATATATATATATATATATATATATATATAAATACATAAATTAAAAAAAGAATTACATTTCTAAAAATGCAATTCTTATATGTTCATAGAGAGTCTTATTCTCTTCTATGATATCCCTCCTCTCCTCCTTAGCTATTTGGAGGTTTTGTTCAGTAGTTGCTATATCGTCATATAGTCCGCAACAACTCGCCGCTCTCTGTCAAGCCATTTCTTTTGGCGTCCTTGAGTGCGGCTTGAGCATCCACAAGATAGCTCCTAAAACTTTCCTCGATGTGGAGCAACCGGCGGATGAAGCTGTTGTTGTTCTCGGTCATAGTAATAGTTTTAAGGATGTAATCGTTCATTTTGTTGATGAACTTTGGAGTTGTTAGTTTGAAAGATTAATTAGGGATTGGAGATTGTTTTAGCAGTTAGGGTTTGAAGATAGTGAGATAATGGAATGGTGGTTGAGATAATGTATGTATTTATACTAAGTAATGTGTCCTTTAAGTTGTTTTTTAATTAATATAATATATGCATGTTTAGGAAGTTGTGCCATAATCATCATATCTCCCTGCTTCAAATCTAATGTAAACCCTTCTCATTCCATATATTGTCCATTCATATGCACATTACAGGGATGGCAGTAATAATGCATGCATCGGAATTATAACGGGCCCCGTAATTATGCATGCATCTAGTAATATTTAATTTAATTTATTTTTATTTTGTAAAAACAAACAACAAAGGTTATGTAGATACAACCCGTTGTCTTTAGTTATAACGACGGTTCCTTGTAAATTAACCGTTGTTATAACTTTCCCACCAAAATTGAATCACACTTTCCACAACGGGTTTTGATACTTAAAACCGTTGTTAATAGTTTTAACAACGGGTTGCTTAAGAAAACCAACCGTTGTTAAAACCTTTTACAACGGACGCTTTAACAACGTCCGCTATTTTATATAACAACGGTTTTTAACCGTTGTTATAGCCTGTATCTGTAGTAGTGCTAACAAGCAAAGTCTTAAGAAGAAAAAGCATCTACTAGGGCCTATGTACACTTGTCAGCAAGCTTCCCAAGTAGACGGTTTCACAAAATTTTCCTAACATGCAAACTACATGCCATGATGCAACTAACATATATACATCCTAATGCATATGATTCTACCAACTAATATGACATATAAACTAGATGCAAGTCCTAAATTCACATTGTTATACCGCATCAATCAAAATAAAGCCACATAGTCATTAACATAAAGAGGAAAAAAGAGATTGGAAAGATCATACCATGCGGTCTTCAATATCCTCATGTCTCGGATGTGGCGTAGTCAATCAATGTGAACAAGGATAGAACAAACACAATATATACAACAATATATACAATACTACACTACAAAGGAAATGAACTTGTTTTTGGCTTTTCAATTTTTTAAATTGTTTTGGTTTTTCGAAATTTTTTGATTTTTTTTGGATTTTTGAATAAAAGTTAAGTTAGAATTCCCCATCCCCACACTAATATGGGCATTGTCCTCAATGGCCAAAATGATGGGAAATTATGCAAGCATGATGCATGAATTCTACACTAAATGCAAGTTATACTATACTACACTACATGATGCATGGGTTTTTGTTTATGACGGAGAGCGTAATTTAGATTACCTCATGTTGCGTATGCATGTACTTCCCTAAACCGAGATAGACATTATTTCTAATGTCCTAAAGTTGGGTAAGTTCATGCACACAAGATGCAATGCATGAAACTAAATTTGTCATTTTGGATTTTCAAAGGTGGGAACAATAAAAAAGGAACACCTCAATGGGGCCGAGGTGTTAGTCCTCTATGTTGCTAGGACTCTCCAACCATGATCAAGATAAAATAAATAAAACAAAGAAAGAAGTAGACAAACCTCAAGAGAGTAGGAGCCTCCAAAGCTTGTTAGTCTTCCACCATATCATCATTGTCATCATCTTCCTCAATAGAAGTGGACTCATCACCACTTCCCTCTTCACTTCCTTCATCATCTTCTTCTTCTTCATTAGCCTCTTCTTCTTCATTTACCTCTTCATCAATGCCTTCATCAACAACCTCATCACCGACAACCTCATCGTCACCCGGTCTCTCACCCCTAGATGCACTTGGAAAGAAGATTTCCCTATCCACCCAACTAGGCAAAGGACATGAAGGATCAAGTAGTCCTTGTCTAGCTAAATGAAGGAGGGGTGGATATTGGGCTAAGTATGCATCTTCCCGATCCTTATAAGCTTGTTTGTGCATCTCTTGCATAAGTAGAGTCATGTAGTCATTGCCCACTTCAACACCTTCGGGTTTGAACTCTTGATATTTGAATGGATAGGGTGGTGTGACAATGGAGGAGGAGGGCATTTCAATTTCACCCCTTTGTTGACGGATGATGTATTCGGCTTCCTTTGAGAGGGGAAGAAGGTAGTTCGTCCGATGGACACTCAAATGGCATATCTTGGAAGGCAAACTAAAAGATCTAGCACCATTGGTGAGCCACCCATATTTGGTGTCAATAGGATTATGGGTAACCCACTTGTACTTGTTAATCATGGCATCCATGTCAATGAGATGACCCCCTTTTTTCACCACATACTTGCTATCCTTGTTGAAATTCGGATCAAAGTACTTAGCCAAAAGAGTGACTAGACCTCCATTTACAATAAAAGTGGTGCCTTGCTTTCCACAATCAATATTGAGCCATATTTCCACCAAAAGCCTTAGAGAATTGTAAGGCTTGGTGAATTCCCTTCCAATATTTAAGGCCGACTCAAGTAGAATACAATTGAGCTTGGTAAAGTGGTTAGTGTCTTTTCTTGCAATGATAGTATTCCCGATGACCTTGTGCCACACTCTAATGCCCGGATGGTGGACTAATAGAGCGCGACAAGCATGATAGTTCTCAAATTTCTTCCCGGAAATCGCCTCCCAAAGAGGAGCGGGGTCATATTTTTCGGGCTTCTTGTAATAACGAGGTGAATCACTAAGACCTAATGCTTTACTCAAGTCATCAAAGGTGATGCGCCTATTCACATTGGCAAGGCGAAACTCGATGTATTCTCTAGTCTCTACCTTAGTCACTTTCAAAGAACTCAAGAATTCCAAGGTAAGGGAGGGGTATGTCAATTCTCTTGTAGAAAACAATTTTCCCAGCCCCATGGTTTCAAAGAAGGCTTTTGTTTGTTCAAGGACACCCAATTTGTTCAAGGCATCTTCACAAATGAATTTGGTGGGTAGAAAGGATTTCCTAGCATACTTGCCAAATGTATCCCTATGGGAGTTAGAAATGAAAATTACCTCCGGATAGTTTGATAATTGAGCAATTTCCGGAGTTGATGATGTTGTTGCTTCCAAGGGAGGATTTTGTTGTTGTTGAACTTCCAAGTTTGCACTAGCAACCACCATAGCCAATGAGGCTTTTTTTTGCTTGAAGACATTGTTGCCTTGTTGAGAGTGCCTTTGCCTTAGGTGCCTTTGTTGATCCTTTTGTTCTTACCATTGATGATTATACCAAGAAAAGAGTGAAAATCTTCAATTTCCAAGTATACCCAAATCGATTTTAAGATGAAAGGCTTTGCCTTTGTAATTCAAAAATCGACTCAAAGGTTGAAGATTTTGGTGCTTGGATTGATTTTTGTTGGAAGAGGAGTGATTAATTGTTGTTAAAAGGAAGATTGGATTTGGTTTTGTTGAACTTGGTTAAGGAAATCTTGTTTTGGTGATGGAGATGATGAGGGTTTTGAGTTTTGGGGTTTATGGGTAGTGTTTTGAATGTATGAATGAAGGAATGAATGTGGGAGGGGGTATTTAAAAATACCGAAAATTTTGAAACTGCAGGGGAAGACGGGCGTTTTTCCTTCGGGATGCTCGGATTCTGCCTATTCTGGGTTCAGGATTCTCGCCTAAAGACGGGCGTCTTTCAGCTAGGACGCTCAGATTCTTTGACTGCGGGACGAGCGGATTCTGCTGAAGACGGGCGGATTTTGATACAACAAGCTTTCTTATTTTGCACTGGCAAAAAGACGGGCGTCTTTCTGCAAAGACGAGCGGATTCTTCAAGACGAGCGTCTTCTCTGCTGGGACGCCCGGATTCTTCGACAGTCCCAAATTTTCAATTTTTCAGTTAAAATGTGCGGGCGGATTCTGCCAAAGACGCTCGGATTTCCTAAAGACGAGCGGATTCCCCTTAAGGACGCTCGTATTCTCCTTGGTCTACACGGATTCAGTTCCATCCGTGCACTTGCATATCCCTTGTCATTTTTCATTCTTCAAATCCCGTGTTCTTCATTGTAGGGGCACTACAAAGGCATGAATAGCCTAGGCAATTGCTATTCCCACACTAAGCTAAAGCACTACACATCAATAAAATCATTAGTCCCTCCCTCACTTCTCTCAAAAATGATAATTACCTTGATCAAAGCATAAAAATCCAAAAATGATAAAAATGCAATGTAAGAATTAAAATGCAAGTTAGAGAGTTAGAAATATTTACAAATGGTGGTTTGGAGAGGACTCCACCAAACTCTCATCCTTAGTGAGATGTCATGGGGGCATGTCCAAGGTGTTGTTGATGTTGCTCAACACCTTGAAAAAGTAGTCAAAAGCTTGTTCATTATCATGATAAAGATCTTCAATAGACCTTTGCCCTTGTTGTCCTTCATGTTGGTCTTTATCGATAGCATTACCAATATAGGGATTGAAAATCCCTTCAAACTCATCGTCCCAAAGACCACAAACTTCATCTACTTGATCACTAAAGATATCTTGAGTTAATAGAGATAACTCTCCCACTTTCTTATCTTGGCCAATGAGGCCATCCTCATTGCTTGACTTTGGTGAGCTTTTCAAGCTCTCTTTGTTACAATTCACTTGCTCTTTGAATGGAGCATCATCAATTTTCTTCTTCCATTGGAATTCCGACTTGTTCCGATCATCCTTCCGGCTATAATGATCAACCATAAAACATGGTTCATGCAAATGGGGAGCTCTCATGGTCTTGTCAAGATTGAAAGTTATGCTCTCATCTCCCACTTCTAGAGTGAGCTCTCCATGCTTCACATCAATCACCGCACCCGCGGTGTGCAAGAAAGGTCTTCCTAGAATGATTAGAATGTTGGAGTCTTCTTCCATGTCAACAATGACAAAGTCCACCGGGATGGGAAATTTCCCAACTCTTACGGGAACATCTTCCCATATCCCTAATGGTGTCTTCGTCGATCTATCGGCCATTTGGAGTGTGATATTAGTGCATTTAAGCTCTCCCATCCCTAACCTTTTACTCACCGAGTACGGCATAACACTCACACTAGCCCCTAGATCACATAAGGCTTTGTAGATCGTGGTGTCGCCAATGGTACACGGTATTGAGAAGCTTCCCGGATCTTTAAGTTTGGAGGTGAACTCCCTTGAAGTATTTCACTACTCACCTTAGTGAAGGCGATAATCTTAAGCTTCCGGATCGACTTCTTCTTTGTGAGGATGTCTTTCATGTATATTGCATAGGCCGGCACGTGATTGATTAATTCCTTGAAAGGAATTGAGACTTCCAAATTCTTCACAATTTCCATAAATTTTCCAAGTTGGTCATCAAATTTGGGCTTGGCTTGACGACTCGGAAAAGGAAGTCTAATCACAATGGGCTCCTTCTCCTTGACCTTGTCTTCATTTTCTTTGAAACTTCTTCTTTTGATGGTTCTCCATCCTTGGAGTTTTGCACAACTTCTTCTTTGTCACTAGCTTCCACAACTTCGTCCTCAACTTGCTTCTTCGGTGCTTCATACCTTGTACCACTCCTCAAGTGAATGGCACTAACCGTTTCATGTCTTGGGGGATTACTTTGAGGTGGTAATTGCCCTTTTTGTCTTTGTGAGCTTGAAGATGCTAGTTGAGTCAATTGGGTTTCCAACATTTTGGTGTGAGCTAGGATGTTGTTGATTGTGATTTCCTTTGCTTGACTATCCTTTTGCATTTGAGTGAAAAAATCTTGTTGATTCTTTTGCATTTGGAGGACCGCTTTTTGAACATCAAAACCTTGGTCATTTTGTTGATTGTATGGAGTTTGATTTTGGTAACCTTGGTTTTGGTTGTAAAAGGGTCTTTGATTTTGGTTTCTCATGGGAGGTGGGGTGTATGTTGGTTGAGGGTTTTGAACATTTTGGCTTTTGTATGAGAGATTTGGATGGAATTTGGTGTTTTCATTGTAATAGTTTGAATAAGGGGTACCACTCTTGTATGCTTGAAAAGCATTCACTTGTTCATTTGTTCCCCTACATTCACTTTGGTCATGTCCCAAAGTTCCACAATTCTCACATATCCCACTTGGGATTGATGAAGATGCCGTCATGGCATTAACATGATGCTTTGGTGATTTTGAGGCTTCTTCAAGTCTAGCCATAGCTTTTTCAAACTTCAAATTGATGGTATCAATGTGACACTAAGTTGAGCACCCAATTGAGTAATGGAGTCCACTTCATGTTTTTCTCCTCTAGTAGCCTTGCGAGGTCTACTATATTGTGAGTTATGGACCGCCATTTCCTCAATTTTGTTCCAAGTTTGATTGTCATCAACTTCGGTGAACATTCCATTTGATCCCATGTTGAGAATGTTTCTTGAGTCTTCATAAAGGCCGTTCCAAAATTGTTGTACCAAGAACCACTCGCTAAGTCCATGGTGAGGACATGAGCGACAAATTCCTTTGAATCGCTCCCAAGCTTCATACAAAGATTCTTCATCTCTTTACTTAAAGCCCGTAATTTGAGCTCTTAGCATGTTAGTCTTTTCCGGTTGATAGAACTTTTTGTAGAAAGCTAGAGCCAACTTCTTCCAAGAATCAATTCCGAGAGTAGCTTTATCAAGGCCTTCCAACCATTGTTTCGCGGTGCCAATTAGAGAAAAAGGAAATAGGACCCATCGAATTTGGTCTTGAGTTACACCGGTTTGAGAAATCGCATCACAATAGTCGCAAAAAGTCTTCATATGAGAGTGAGGGTCTTCACTAGGCATCCCCCCAAATTGGCTTCTTTCGACTAATTGGATAAATGCGGATTTGGCAATAAAATTTCCGGTTAAGTGTTGTGGTGTGGGAGTACCATTGGGTAGGTTCTCCTCGGTTGGTACGGAATGTGATGAAAATTTAGGCATTGTGGGTTGATTTTGTGTTGGATTTTGTGTTGGGTTCTCCTCACCTTCTCTTGCAAAAGGGTTGATGAACTTAATAGTATTTGGTTGAATGTCTACAACCTCACCAATACCTCTCAAAGTTCTCCTAGCAAGTCTTCTATTATTTGTCAAAGTCCTTTCAATTTCCTGATCAAAGGGTAACAAGTTACCTTGTGATCTTCTAGACATGCAAAATATCAAACAACACGAAAATAATTATAACCAACCTTGAGGAGTTTTACTTCCCCAAGGTAAAGAAAGACACAACTAATAACAATACAAGAAAATCTAAATCAAGTTAACACCGTCCCCTGCAACGGCGCCATTTTTGGTCGGACTCTCGAGGAGGTTTAGTTTTCGGTACTTGTCGTTAGGAACACCTAGACCAAAACACAATTTATAACTTCACAAACAACTCTACAATTAGTAAAGAGGCAAGTAAAGGTCGGATCCCAACGGACGGGAATTGAGATGAGATTTTCTATTGTAACTAGTGGTGCCTAAGGGTGTCACAATTTGGGTTTTGAAGTAGAAGATCATTAAACTAAATAACAATGAAAGTAAACAAGCAAGATGAATTAAAAGGGATGTAAACAATTGATAAAAAGCACTAGGGTGTCATGGGGTCATAGGGGATTCATGGAAATTGATCATACAAACATATTCTCAAATTATAACCAAGCCATTATTGTTGTGATGGATCGAGTTGGTTTATATCTTACAATCCTAGGAAAGTTTGGGTCCCGGAGCCGAATCGATTAGATTGTACAACACCTAAAAGTCGACTTAATCTTCCATACTCAACTATATGCATGGTCTAATGAGACTCGAGTTGGTTTATGTCTTACAAGTCTCATTGAAAAGATAGGTGATGGGTAAAAAATGCAAGGATTCATAGGCTCGCATTTCATCAAACATAACATGTGCATAAGTTGAGATCACAACAAGCAAGCAAATAAACTATGAAAACATATTAGATTAAGCATGAATCATTCCCCATGTTGGTTTCCCCTAATTACCCATTAACCCTAGCAAAGGAAACTACTCACTCATTATCATGTTAAACATGCTAGCAAGGTTGTCAATCATACCAACAAAGTGAAACATGATGAATAAATGAATATAATTAACAATAATTAAAAAGGAATTAAGAGAATTATACCTACTAATGATTCCAATAATAAAGCAAAGAATAATAGAAGTACTTGATGATAGATTGGAAGGTTGTCAATCTCCCAATAATAACCTAAATAGTCTTCAATTACCCAAAATAAAGGATGAACAGGGGAGAGATTAAGGAAATAAAACTTGTATTAAAACTTGATTAAATGTTGATTACAAGATTAAAGAGAGATTTGATTGATATTAACTACACTAAAGATTGCTAAGAAGAACATGCTCTTCTAATTAGACTAATGGGGTATTTATAGTGGGGATTAGTTACATAAATTAGGGTTTACTAAGGGCTTAAATGACGATTAAGTCCTTGAGGAATCGCCGGTCTCTAGGGAGACTCCGGTCTCTTTTTCACCGGTCTTAAAAAAAGATGCGCATCCTTCCTTGAAGTTTGTAGAAGACGAAATAGCTGTAAGGGAATCCGGGCATCTTAGGCACGGGACGGGCGGATTTGGGTGTTCTGACGGGCGTCCAGCTGGGGAAGACGCCTCGATTGGCGGGGTTTTGGATGGGCGTCTTGTGGAGGAAGACGCTCGGATTGTAGGCCTTGGACGGGCGGATTCAGGGCAATCCGCTCGGATTGTCTTACAGCTTCATTCCTTCTTCTTTTCTTCCTTTTTCTTCATAGAATCCTTGAGGATTTCCTCGGGGATGCAAGGATCTTTTCTCATCATTGCCCATCTACTATAGTATGTACAAGGGTCTTCTAATCTTGTCTCTCCTTGATGCTTGGTCATTGAATTCAATCAATTTAGCTTCATTTTGCCATGAAAATGCAAGGTTTGCACTCCTTTCCTACCAAGGACACAAAACCTCAAAGAATATGTAAAACAAAGGACAAAAGACAATAAATGACCCAAATATGCACTAAAAAGCATGGGAACAAGGCTAATTCGGGGACTAAATATGCACTAATTATGGTCACATCAAAGTCTTGGATACGATTGCTATATCGTTTGTCGAATCGGGTGACGCCTATCCCGAGAGTCTGGATCTAGGTTTAGACTAGGACCGTATTATTATCGTCGTCCTACCAAGAGGTTAGAGTCTACGTGTTTGTCTTGTGAGTCCATACTACGTAAATGTCTTGCTTGATTATGGTCATTGTCTCCTATGATTGTTTGTGAGAGTCTTAGTCCTATCGGATACTAGAGGTAAGATGCAAGCCTCTAGTTGTGATATGTTCGCCGGGATCAATGTTTCCATCCGTTCTTATGGTGAGATGCAAGCCATAAGTATGAATGCGACATTGGTAGCCACGTCCCGTGCAATGTTTGTTAAGAGATTTTCAAAGTAATGGCTATGGTTTCCATCCATGTATTTTCTATTTAATTGATCTGTTATTTATCTTATTCATATGATTCGATGACTAATCTCATATCTATGTTATATTTCCTTGAAATGCGTATTTTTGTCTAAACGACCGTATTCGGGTCTTCCATATTATTTTAATTATCTCACATGAATTGTTGAGTCGAGTTAATATGAAATTGGTTGACTTAGTTATTTTACTCCCTTGAATGCATATTTAATATAATGCACCATGCCTATCTCAATATGAATGTAATATGCCTATCTCATCATGAATGTAATATGCCTATCTCATTATGATTATCGTTTATATCCCCTTGTTCATTATTATTCAAGTATGATGTATGATCAATATGTTTAATTAAGTTCTTACGTACTTGTATTTTGACATATTGTGGCTGGGAGAATCCTGAGTTACTCCCCACTGACTGTGACATTCATGTTTACATGAATGACAGGTCCATGATGCAGACTATGTGGGGAAGACGTGTGAGCTAGCAAGAACTTTGACCTTGGACTTTAGTTATCGTTTTCTTAGACTCACCTATCTTTATACTTGCGCTTATTCGTGGGATATCTTTTCCCCAACGCACTTTGTTTTTAATTGTAAAACTTAATTATCTTTCTTTTCATTTTTGTTTGATCACTTATGGTGGTTTCCGCACTTTAAACTTTTAAAGATTTTAAAAATATCGTATTTTCCGCTTAGATTTAGTAGTTCTTTTGATGCCTCATCGAGGGGTGTCACAGTTAGTATCAGAGCCTATGTTGCTCCCGACGCACACATGTGTGCCCCAAATTTAAACTTGAACTTGACCTTGAATAATGAATGAGAGATGGGTAGACTTAAGGACCTAAGGTGGTAGTCTGTAGTGTGTTTGCTCTTTGTTAGGTTCTAACATGTTTGTTGATTGTCATTTAATAATTGTAGTGCCCTTGGATCAATGACCATAAACTTACCTACGAGAAGATCAAGATTTGGTGCCTATTGTCGAGACTTGAAGATTTGTTCAAGTTTTGAAGAATGCTTCTACTTCCTCGAAGATGTTTCTCATTCATTGTGTATCTTGCCTTATTATTTACTTCTTAATGTTTTCTTCTTCTTCTTCTAAACTCTCTTTTCTTTTCCTGAGGAGTATTCTTGTACTCTACTAACTTGTCCTTTGATCCTTGTTAATCCTCCCTTAACGCCTATTGGAAAGTACTCCTTCTTTTGAGGAATGTTGACCTTGGTTGAAAATTTGACTTCTGAGGAGATTGTTGTGTTTGAGCCTTAACCCTGGTTTTGAGAGGTTGTTGTGTTAGAAAGGCTTAGGTAGTGTGATGAGACATTTTGATGGTTCTTATACCTAGATCCTTGATAAAATTAGTATTCTTGATTGGTGGATTATGTGTGTCAAGTGTGAGTTGCATTTGTTACTAAGGTTATAGAACTTGGCCTTGTTGTTTATGTTTGGGATCTGAAAGGCTCGGGAAGTGTAGTCAGACGAGGCTTGGGATACTAGTGCTTAGTACTTGACTTAAAATGGATGAAATTGAATGGTGGATTTGAGGAGGTAGGATTGACCAAGTAACTTGAGTTTACGATTGGCTTTCTTAATCACTTTAGACATGAGAGTTTGATAACGTAGATGTTACCATATGAGAAATGCTAATTGTGGGATTATTATTTAGTCTAAGTGAATGATCTTGTTTACTACTTGAGGCATGGTATGAGAGTGAGACTAAACTACGTTGTTGGGAAGTCTTAGCGCTTATTTTAGTAGCTAGAAAGGATAATAGTATGGTTGACGCCAATTGTTAAGTTAAAGGACATAGTTTCAATCTTTGGTATTAGAATGAGGAAATATGAGGTGGTAAGGCGTTGTTACAACTAAAATCTTGTTTCTTGAGGACTTGTTGGTAAGTAAAGTTCTAGGATGTCAGATTTGAAAGAATACTCCTTGGGATGTTGATGACCATAATGGATTGGTGATGTGATTGATATTAGTTGACCCTTGAGAGTTCTTCAGTTGAGAGAGACTTAGTATTGAGAAGTATTTGTTAACCCTATAGTTTTATAAACTTTGTTGTGGTATTGAGTACTTGATATGATGGGATGATGTTGTAGTTGAGTGTAGTTCCGCTTTTTGGAATCCGTAATAAGTAATGGGAGATTAGGACTCGATATCCTATTGATTTTTCAAACTTGGGTGATTATGCATCTTTCTCAAAAGAATGTGTAGTAGGATGAACTTTCATGGAAAGAGTTTTAGGTTGAGTTGTTACTACCTTGCTTTGAAATGAGAACCTTGTGGGATATTTGAGGAACCTGGAATTTAGAACTTGAGATTAGGATCCTTGATTGAGGATTTTACCATTTTGGGAAACTTATAAATGACACCAGTTGGATATGAGTATAGCTTTGTTGGAAACTTTGACTTTGATCTTATGGAAGTTGTTTGTGGATGTTTGAGGATTTGGAGTGATGAGATTACACTCATAGTGGAGTGCCTTATTTCATGGAATTGCTTAGAGTGAAGTAACATAAGTGATTTGAGGAAATTCTTGGGAGTTATGTGGTTATGAGTTTTGTGGTTAGGAAGTTTTCGGAACCGTTCAGGATGACATTGTTGTTTGAGACTTGAGTACCTGGCGTTTCCTTGCTATTTAAATTCCTTCCTTCTTTAAGCATAAGCATTTCCATTCATACCTCTCTTCCTCGCTTCATCATGCTCCTCCTTTAAATTTGATACTCGTAACCTGTGAAACTCTATCTTTGACATCCTTGTAAATTTGACTTCAATTCTTACTCCTAGGAAGTTCATCATAGCTCTTTTGTTGGTTAAGTTTGAACCCTCTTAGCGTATCTTGTTTTTATGATGTCTAAGTTACTTTTCAATTCATAAAATTTCTAAACATTTCAAGCTACCATTTCGGATTCATTGTTAAAAATTTATATTACTTTTACAAAACGTTACCTATTTTAAAAGTTTGAAAATGAAAATTTGGTTTAGTCCCCTATTTGTTTCTTGAGTGTAAACTTATTCATCATAACTCTAATTACTAAACCCGAGAATTCTTCAAAATTCTATCCATATTCTATTAATTTTGATCTATTTACGATTTGTTTGTCAAGGTTTAATGCTATATTTTCAGATTTTGACTCACTTTTGAATTTAAAAGTGAAACCTTTATTTCTATTTTGACTTTTGCAAAAGAAAATTTGAGTGGATTACCTCTTCTTTTGATTTTAACGTTGATCGGATGTTAGAACTCGTTATTAGAGACGTTTAATAACTTGTTCTACGCTTGTCGGCAAATGATTTTTGTTTTAAATTTGTCTTTGACTTGGAAAGTTAGCGTTCTTGTGTGCACGATAAGAGCAATTCCGTTCCATGAATGAGACTTATACTTTTGAAAACTCTTCATTAATATTTTTGAAAGTACTTTGATTTTCAAATTATACAAATGATTTGCTTTTGACCATATCTTCGATTTGGAATGTGATGTTTTTGAATGCGCAACGAGAGCACTTCCGTTCCTTTGATGAGAAACTGGTCCTGTCGGAAAATTTTATTTGAAACTTTTGAAGGGATTTTGATTCTTACGATAAGTAACCTTTTAATGTTTTGGTTACCGATTTCAAAATTCCGGTATTATTTTTATATGACATTTCATTTCTATTTTCAAGTTTCGAGGACGAAACTTTTTAAAAGATGGGGTGATTGTAACACCCGCGAATTTTCCATTTTGACATTTATAATTTAATTAACCATCTACTGTCTTATTTATATTTTAAATTATTTAATTTAAATTAATTTCATTATTAAACATGATTTTTATAAATATTATATTTCTAAAGCTTAAGTTATATAAAAATAAATATTTTGGTCGGATAATAATAATAATAATAATAATAATAATAATAATAATAATAATAATAATAATAATAATAATAATAATAATAATAATAATAATAATAATAATAATAATAGTAATAATAATAGTAGTAATAATAATAATAATATTTTCCGTCATGAGTCGTAGTGGGCTTGAGACGTAAATTCTTGTGTATATCGACTCAATCTTGCATTTTGGGCCTAGTATGACTATTGGGCTCACATACTACTCCTTCCTCCTCATAAAAATCATGAAGGAAACCCTAACTACATCTCCCTCCTCAAAATTTCAGCACACCATATTCAACAAACACCATTTTTACACCCTTCTCTTACAAATATTCAAAACTTCATAACTTGCTCAATTCTTATCCGAATCAAGTGTTTTTCGCGTCTATCTCTTCCTCTCATCATCCTCAATCATTCTAGGTAAGAAAGGAACCGACTTTCCTCCTTATATAGGGCTGTCGAGCCATTTATACATGGTACCCTTTTTCCTAATTTCGATTCTTAGTCTTAATTTGTGTTTTCTTATGTTTAGGAGAAAGATTAGTTAACCCGGAAGTGGATTCTTGAAAGGTAGACGTGTCTATTGTGGATTTCAGTGAAAAAAGGTAACGGTAATGGGTTACTCGACATTATGTCAATTTGGATGTTTATATATGTTATAGTTTGTTCATATGTGTGTTAAAGTTAGATTCTATACATGTTTTTACTTGTTTGTTGTTGAATGAGTTTTGTGTTGAATCTCTCTTAGTGGTTTGAAGAAGTTTCTAGTCTTTTGTATATATGGATGAATTAGTAAAGAAACCATCTTATTCATGCCTAATAATTGTGTTTAATTATGTCATGAAGTTGTTAGTTTGTCGAATCGGGTGACGCCCTTTGGATACAAGTGCGTGCCATGTTTCGAGTCTTGGATACAATTGCTATATCGTTTGTCGAATCGGGTGACGCCCATCCCGAGAGTCTGGATCCAGGTTTAGACTATGACCGTATTATTATCGTCGTCCTACCAAGAGGTTGGAGTCTACGTGTTTGTCTTGTGAGTCCATACTACGTAAATGTCTTGCTTGATTATGGTCATTGACGTGTCCTTATATACGAGAGTTCATGTTTCCTATGATTGTTTGTGAGAGTCTTGGTCCTATCGGATACTAGAGGTGAGATGCAAGCCTCTAGTAGCGATATGATCGCCGAGATCGATGTTCCCATCCGTTCTTATGGTGAGATGC
Source organism: Silene latifolia (assembly GCF_048544455.1). Classification (NCBI taxonomy): domain Eukaryota; kingdom Viridiplantae; phylum Streptophyta; class Magnoliopsida; order Caryophyllales; family Caryophyllaceae; genus Silene; species Silene latifolia. The sequence continues at coordinate 560,767 of NW_027413129.1, read as the reverse complement.
AAGCCATAAGTATGAATGCAACATTGGTAGCCACGTCCCGTGCAATGTTTGTTAAGAGATTTTCAAAGTAATGGCTATGGTTTCCATCCATGTATTTTCTATTTAATTGATCTGTTATTTATCTTATTCATATGATTCGATGACTAATCTCATATCTATGTTATATTTCCTTGAAATGCGTGTTTTTGTCTAAACGACCGTATTCGTGTCTTCCATATTATTTTAATTATCTCACATGAATAGTTGAGTCGAGTTAATATGAAATTGGTTGACTTAGTTATTCTACTCCCTTGAATGCATATTTAATATAATGTACCAAGCCTATCTCATTATGAATGTAATATGCCTATCTCATCATGATTTTAATATGCCTTCTCATTATGATTATCGTTTATATCCCCTTGTTCATTATTATTCAAGTATGATGTATGATCAATATGTTTAATTAAGTTATTGCGTACTTGTATTTTGACATATTGTGGCTGGGAGAACCCTGAGTTACTCCCCACTGACTGTGGTGTTCATGTTTACATGAATGACAGGTCCGTGATGCAGACTATGTGGGGAAGACGTGTGAGCTAGCGAAAACGTTGACCCGTAGACTTTAGTTATCGTTTTCTTAGACTCACCTATCTTTATACTTGCGCTTATTCGTGGGATATCTTTTCCCCAACGCACTTTATTTTTAATTGTAAAACTTAATTATCTTTCTTTTCATTTTCGTTTGATCACTTATGGTGGTTTCCGCACTTTAAACTTTTAAAGGTTTTAAAAATATCGTATTTTCCGCTTAGATTTAATAGTTCTTTTGATGCCTCATCAAGGGGTGTCACAATTAGACATGCAAATGCTTTGTGAGATCCTAGTAGCATACGAATAATTGTGGTTTAGGGATGCAGTGGGAGTGATTATATGTGCACTACTTATTAATTGTAGTAGATTATGTTCTCACTGCTATAAGACCAAGGATTAATTTATATTGATCAAACTTGAGGTTTGACTTGGAAGGTTGGTTGGAGTTGAATGTTGGTTTCGAGCACAAAGTTGATCTGATAAACGAATTTAGTTGATTCCTATTTTTTTATTTAAGGTAACACGATTCTACTAACCCTGTTATTATTAATATTATTGTTCGCGGTTGTATGACTAGATGGTCATTGTTTGCATATTAGGTGTTAAAATCATGTTATCATAATTGTAATATTCTTATTATTATAATTAATAGTATACAAGTAGCCATATATTTCTATAAATTCAGTTAATTCTAGTGAATGGGGTACTGTTAATTCATAAGAATTAGAATTATGGCATAATGTGGACTAATAATTGATATGGTGGCATCAAGATTTGTTAGTGGTACTGATAGCCAATGCATTTAAATTAGTGGATTTAAGCATTTGGATGCACATTCAGATTATTGTTACGGACATTACTGTAGATGGATATTCTATTGATTAAATGAGGGTGAATGTGATATTATTTATATACTAGTGTTGTTAAGTTAATTAATTTGTGAGATGGGTTAAGCTATTGTTAAATTAATCAAAAGGCATGAGTATAGTAATAAGGCTAGCGAACAAGCTTAGGGGTGACAAGAAATTATGCTGTTAAGACACGGGAAATTAAGGAGTTCGTAAAGTGTAAAAGTTGATTTGCTAATGGTGTGTAAAGGGGAAGTTGGTTTGCTTTCTGTGAAGATATGAATGCAGTCATTTAAGTTATATGGTGTACACTTAATTTGGAGATGAGAAGAGTTTAGTCTATACTTAGATATAAAGTAATACTTGATATAAAGTTTATAACTTGGGCTTTTGAGTCGAGACTTGGTTAATTATAGAGGCGAGAAATGAGTATTATATTTAGTATTATCTATGTCTTTTTATTTGTTTACACAAATGGACGAGTTTGGGTTTAGCCTTGTTATGGCAAGGTTGGTATTTTAAAATAATGAGAGTAGCCATATGAGTTTTGATTAATAGTAGTTGAATTCGGCATATTATATGGCTAATGGTGCAGTAAGTAAGTAAGAGTTTCGGAGATGATGCTTATTAGTTATTGTATACTATACACAACATGAGTATTATTTATAAAGTATAAACAAGGTAGAGGAGATTTGGATTGTAGCAACTGTAATGGTGTGATTGAAGTAGTATAATAGTTAGTGGTGAAATTGGCATTTTGTAATACAGAGATTAATAGCCAAGACATTAATTACATGGAGTAATTTTACTATTTTTTTTTTAATATGACAACTCAGCTTTGTTTCAGAAGTTTACATTTTATTTAGCGTTTTCGCTAAAATTCTAAGCCATAAGATTAGAGGATTAAAGTTTGGCTCATAACCCGCAGTGGCGAGCCAGGCATTTTAAATGCCAAGTGAAAATTATAGAATGGCTCATAACCCGCAGTGGCGAGCCAGGCATTTTAAATGCCCAGTGAAAATTATAGAATGGCTCACCCACAGTGGCGAGCCGGGCATTTTAAATGCCCAGTGAAAATTATAGAATGGTCGATAACCCGCAGTGGCGAGCTGGGCAATTTAAATGCTCAGTCCTCAACCATTAGCTATTCTTGTTAGGCGCTGACCTGACAAAGAGGTGTGCACATAAAGTTTTAGCCGGTTGTTTCTTGTTAACCTCTTAGTCTCAAGGAAGGAAGTAAAGTTTCGGTTTTAAGTCATAGTATTAGTTTGTTTATCGAATGAATTATAAAGTGTAAACCTTTGTTAGTGATCCTCTTTTGGAGTTTAGATCATAGGTGATACATATATGTTCAGCGAGTTTTGACCTTGGAATTAGTAACTGAGATTAGTGGGCTAAGCTAGGATGAGTTTTGCTTGGTTATATTTGTGGAGCTATAAGTATAAAGGCGCTTTTGATAATTATGTAAATGGTAATATATACTTAGAAGCACTTACGTATTTGTATAATATGGAGTAGGTGTTGAAACAAGAGAAATAAGCTTTCGTTAAGGTGGTTGTTGTAGCACTTGAATTGTCTTATATAGACAGATTTTGTTCATTTGTGTCATCATTGGAAATACTAAACAAAAGAATTCCCGTTTTCCTTTCCTTTAGTTCTAATATTTAAATTTCCATGAGATAGTGTAGTGTTACTCAGCTCGTGTTTGTCCCATTTGGGCTACCTTTCATGGTGATGGTTTATTTTCAGGTGACTTCTGATGCCGCTCAAAAGATTTTCAAGTCAGAGCTTTTGATTAAAGACTTTATATAAGTTTTATTTCTTTTTGTATAAATAAAATATAATTCTTAATGAGAGACTTTATATATTAATTATTATATCCCTGTATTTTGGCGAGTTTTAAATGTAAAAGTTAGTTTTTTTTATTTAGCCGAAAAACAGAGGTGTTACAATTGGTATCAGAGCCGATTTCATTCTTGGTTAGGTATTGAGATCTTCACATCTTAACATCGCTGATTTTAGTTTTCAAGCTCTTTTATAAATTTATTTTTATTTTTTTATTTATTTTTATTTTTTTATGCGACTTGTTTTGAATTTTAAGTTCATGGACGAACTTTATCTTAAAGTGGGTGGATTTTTAATATCATTAATCAGTTGTATTCGGTTTTAACAAGTCTTCTTTATGGATTGATAGTGTCAGGAAACCTTTCGTTCTGAAGTTTGGAAAAACGTAATTTTAAAGGAATTTCATTTTTAGTATATTTGTAAGGTTTCGAAAACTGCTTTTGTCCTTGGAACTTCATCATTTCGTATTTTCAAGTTTCGAGGACGAAACTTCTTTTTAGGGGGAGTGACTATAACACCCCGAAAAATTTGAGTCAACTTAGAAATACGTGGAAAGTATTTTTTGTTAAAATATAATTTTAAAAGAATTTTTGTAATTTAAAATTCAAATGTGAATAGTAAAGAAAATCGTACATCGACTTGGAAATTGAATAGAAAACAAATAATAACTTGAAACGAAAAAAGGGAAAGAAAAGAGAGGACTGCGATAAAAACGCATACTAACCGTATTTAAAACATTACTTTAAGATGAAGTACTCGGGAGTTATGTTACATAACTTAACGTCAGTATCGTATCGTAACTAAAATTGGCCCTATACAATTAGATCTAACTCGTTATATATACCCAAATTTCCTTTTCTATCTTAATTTCCCCAGGACATTTTACCACAAATAAAGAAAAAAGAGAAAAAAAAGAAGAAAAAAAGAAGTGTGTAGAAAGAAGAGGAACCGTGGGATAGAAAGAAGAAGAAGAAGAAGAAGAAACAAGAGGAAAATTAAGCTTATTCATCACCATCATCCATCCTATTTTTGTAAGTAAACCTTAAACTTTTAATTAATCTTAATATCTTAGTTTAATCATTACTAGTCAGAGCTTATTAGATTAACATAAGGTGGATTTAACCTAAAAAGAGAGGGTTTCATCTCATCTTTCCTTTTTATCCTTCTTTCTCTTTATTTTCTTTTGGGAGTGGTAAATTGAAGTCCACCGTAAAACCATCGCCGTTCCGACCACGACTCTGGGTCGTCTCTTTCCTTCGTCATCGGTATTACATAAATGGTAAGTATTTCATTCAATATTGATATGCTCATCTTTATAAATCAAATATCGTTTTAACATAGTGCAATTTCATTTGCTTCTATTTATTATTAGTGTAGATAGTTTGGGTTGGCTGAATGGCGGTCGATTTATATGTTTTATGGGCTGAGAGCCCAGTTAATAAGGTAGAGGAGAATTATATTTTGGTTGATAAGAATTGTTTTTCAAATTGTACAACATATTGGTTGCGAGGTTGGTTTTGTTATTGTAGGTATAGGAGTTGAGATTGATCTATGTAATTATACATGAAAATGCTTTGTGAGATCCTAGTAGCATACGAATAATTGTGGTTTAGGGATGCAGTGGGAGTGATTATATGTGCACTACTTATTAATTGTAGTAGATTATGTTATCACCGCCATAAGATCAAGGATTAATTAATATTGATCAAACTTGAGGTTTGACTAGGAAGGTTGGTTGGAGTTGAATGTTGGTTTCGAGCCCAAAGTTGATCCGATACACGAATATAGTTGATTCCTATTTTCTTTATTTAAGGTAACACGATTCTATTAACCCTGTTATTATTAATATTGTTCGCGGTTATATGACTAGATGGTCATTGTTTTCATATTAGGTGTTAAAATCATGTTATCATAATTGTAATATTCTTATTATTATAATTAATAGTATACAAGTAGCCATATATTTCTATAAATTCAGTTAATTCTAATGAAGGGGTACTGTTAATTCACAAGAGTTAGAATTATGGCATAATGTGGACTAATACTTGATATGGTGGCATCAAGATTAGTTAGTGGTACCGGTAGCCAATGCATTTAAATTAGTGGATTTTAGCATTTGGTTGCACATTCAGATTATTGTTACGGGGGTTACTGTAGAAGGATATTCTATTGATTAAATGAGGGTGAATGTGATATTATTTATATACTAGTGTTGTTAAGTTAATTAATTTGGGAGATGGGTTAAGCTATTGTTAAATTATTCAAGAGGCATGAGTATAGTAATAACGCTAGCGAATAAGCTTAGGGGTGAAAAGACATTATGCTGTTAAGAGACGGGAAATTAAGAAGTTCGTAAAGTGTAAAAGTTGATTTGCTAATGGTGTGCAAAGGCGAAGTTGGTTTGCTTTCTATGAAGATATGTGTTGGGAAAGTAATCCCAACATTAATCCAAGGCATAAGTTAAATACAAGGTTTTGAATATAGCATTTAGAGTCTTTAATGGTTACTAGTTTGTAGATAGGATACTAATGTTATTCTTAAGTAATACTATATGTTACTAAGTGTAAATGTTAGGAGTTAGATTAGTAAGACATTAAGGCTCTTAATGTGGCTATATTGTAGTTAGGACTTGGACCTTCTATATAAAGGTCATCACTAGTTATGTTGAAAAATAAGAGTGAGTGTATGCTTAATATCCCGAGTTAAGCATAGTTGGAAATCTTAGCTAGTAGCTAAGTGTTGGAGGATTGATTGTATTATTATTAAGGTTTAAGAATAATAATACAAGGTTTGGTTGTGGTTAAGTCCATAACAAAATATTGTGTGTCTTTGCATATTTATATTATTTGTACCAAAAACCCCAAAAAGTGGTATCAGAGCTACGACTCGATGGAGAAAAGTTTTGGTACAAAGTTTGAGATTGAGTTGTTCAATGGCAAGAACAATTTCTTGTTGTGGCAAAGCATGATAAAGGATGCTCTGGTACAACACGGGTTGTATGCGACTCTTGAAGATAAAAGGCCCGATGATGTTCAAGTTCTCAAATGGGAGGACATGAAGTTGCGCGCGGTTAGTACAATCCGGTTAGCCCTTGCACCCGAAATCAAGTATAGTGTGTTAGAGGAGACAAATCCTAAGGAGTTGTGGACCAAGTTATGTAGCATTTATAATGTGAAGTCCTTGGCTAACAAACTATTTTTGAAGAAAGATCTTTTCGAGCTCGAGATGGTAGATGACGGAGATTTGAGGGATCATCTAAACAAGTTTAATGGCTTGATCACCCAATTGGCGAGTTTGGATGAGACATTCAAAGAAGAAGATAAGGCAATAATGTTGTTGGCTTCTCTTCCCAAAAACTATAACACGGTTATTACTAGTTTACTTGTGGGGAAGACAACATTAGCCTTAGATGAGACCATTGTAGTTTTACTAGAATCCGAAAAGTTGATGAAGCAAGGAGGTGGTGGCTCTTCAAGTGATGGAGGAGTTTTTGTGGGTGAATATCGTGGCAATAAGAAGGGCGGTTGGAAAAAGCACAATCCTAATATCAAGTGCTTCTACTGCGATGAGTTAGGCCATATACAAGCTGTATATCCTAAGGCAAAAGAAGATTTGAAGGAGTTGAAAAAGACTCGTGCTAGTGGGGTTGCAGCTATGGCAGAAGTTGATGATGGTGAGCTCTTAATGGTTCATGGTGAAAAGGAACCTAGTGAGAGCTGGGTGTTAGATTCGGGAACTTTCTATCACATATGTGGAAAAAGAGAGTGGTTCTCTTCTTTTCAAGAATGTGAAGGTAAGGAGGTTAGTTTGCCAAATGGTGAAAAGGCAAAGATTGAAGGGATTGGTGAGGTTAAGGTAAGACTTAACGATGGCCAAGTTAGAAGGTTTGATGATGTTAGATACATACCAAACATTAGTAGAAATTTAATCTCATTGGATAGATTAGATGGATTGGGTTGTAACGTTCATGTTAAGAATGGTGTTTTGGAGGTCACTAAAAATGGCAAGGTGATTCTCAAAGGTAGAAAAGGAAAAACTAACTTATTCACATTTGATGGAAGATGTGTTGAAGATGGGTTAGTTCAAGGGGATGTGCTCTCAAGTGAAGGGGAGGTGCTTCCACGTAAAGGTTGGGTCGCTCCGCTTGATGATGGACAAGTCCAAAGTAATGTTGGGCTTAAGGGGAGGTTTGTTGGGAAAGTAATCCCAACATTAATCCAAGGCATAAGTTAAAGACAAGGTTTTGAATATAGCATTTAGAGTCTTTAATGGTTATTAGTTTGTAGATAGGTTACTAATGTTATTCTTAAGTAATACTATATGTTACTAAGTGTAAATGTTAGGAGTTAGATTAGTAAGACATTAAGGCTCTTAATGTGGCTATATTGGAGTTAGGACTTGGACCTTCTATATAAAGGTCATCACTAGTTATGTTGGAAAATAAGAGTGAGTGTATGCTTAATATCCCGAGTTAAGCATAGTTGGAAATCTTAGCTAGTAGCTATGTGTTGGAGGATTGATTAAGGTTTAAGAATAATAATACAAGGTTTGGTTGTGGTTAAGTCCATAACAAAATATTGTGTGTCTTTGCATATTTATATTATTTGTATCAAAAACCCCAACAATATGAATGCAGTCATTTAAGTTATATGGTGTACACTTAATTCGGACATGAGATGAGTTTAGTCTATACTTAGATATAAAGTAATACTTGATATAAAGTTTATAACTTGGGCTTTTGAGTCGAGACTTGGTTAATTATGGATGCGTGAAATGAGTATTAAATTTAGTATTATCTATGTCTTTTTATTTGTTTACACAAATGGACGAGTTTGGGTTTAGCCTTGTTATAGCAAGGTTGGTATTTTAAAATAATGAGAGTAGCCATATGAGTATTATGTATAAAGTATAAACAAGGTAGAGGAGATTTGGATTGTAGCAACTGTAATGGTGTGATTGAAGTAGTATAATAATTAGTGGTGGAATTGGTATTTTGTAATACTGAGATTAATAGCCAAGACATTAATTACATGGAGTAATTTTACTATTTTTTTTTGTAACATAACAACTCAGCTTTGTTTCAGAAGTTTACATTTTATTTAGCGTTTTCGCTAAAATTCTAAGCCATAAGATTAGAGGATTAAAGTTTAGCTCATAACACGCAGTGGCGAGCCAGGCATTTTAAATGCCTAGTGAAAATTATAGAATGGCTCATAACCCGCAATGGCGAGCCAGGCATTTTAAATGCCCAGTGAAAATTATAGAATGGCTCATAAACCGCAGTGGCGAGCCGAGCTTTTTAAATGCCTAGTGAAAATTATAGAATGGCTGATAACCCGCAGTAGCGAGCCGGACAATTTAAATGCCCAGTACTCAACCATTATCTACTCTTGTTAGGCGTTGACCTGACAAAGAGGTGTGCACATAAAGTTTTAGCCGGTTGTTTCTTGTTAACCTCTTAGTCTCAAGGAAGGAAGTAAAGTTTCGGTTTTAATTCATAGTATTAGTTTGTTTATCGAATGAATTATAAAGTGTAAACCTTTGTTAGTGATCCTCTTTTGGAATTTAGATCATAGGTGATACATGTATGTTCAGCGAGTGTTGACCTCAGAATTAGTAATTGAGATTAGTGGGCTAAGCTAGGATGAGTTTTGCTTGGATATATTTGTGGAGCTATAAGTATAATGGCGCTTTTGATAATTATGTAAATGGTGATAGATACTTAGAAGCACTTACGTATTTGTATAATATGGAGTAGGTGTTGAAACAAAGGAAGTAACCTTTCGTTAAGGTGGTTGTTGTAGCACTTGAATTGTCTTATATAAACAAATTTAGTTCATTTGTGTCATCATTGGAAAGACTAAACAAAAGAATTCTCGTTTTCCTTTCCTTTAGTTCTAATATTTAAATTTCCATGAGATAGTGTAGTGTTACTCAGCTCGTGTTTGTCCCATTTGGGCTACCTTTCAAGGTGATGGTTTATTTTCAGGTGACTTCTGATGCCGCTCAAAAGATTTTCAAGTCAGAGCTTTTGATTAAAGACTTTATAAAAGTTTTATTTCTTTTTTTATAAAGAAAATGTAATTTGTAATGAGAGACTTTGTATATTAATTATAATATCCCTGTATTTTGGCGAGTTTTAAATGTAAAAGTTAGTTTTTTTTATTTAGCCGAAAAACAGAGGTGTTACAATTGGTATCAGAGCCGATTTCATTCTTGGTTAGGTATTGAGATCTTCACATATTAACATCGCTGATTTTAGTCTTCAAGTTCTTTTATAATTTTTTTTTTTTTTTTATTTTTTTTATGCGACTTGTTTTGAATTTTAAATTCATGGACGAACTTTATCTTAAAGTGGGTGGATTTTTAATATCATTAATCAGTTGTGTTTGGTTTTAACAAGTCTTCTTTATGGATTGATAGTGTCAGGAACCCTTTCGTTCTGAAGTTTGGAAAAACGTAATTTTAAAGGAATTTCATTTTTAGTATATTAGTAAGGTTTCAAAAACTGCTTTTGTCCTTAGAACTTCATCATTTCGTATTTTCAAGTTTCGAGGATGAAATTTCTTTTTAGTGTGAGTGACTATAATACCCCGAAAAATTTGAGTCAACTTAGAAATACGTGGAAAGTATTTTTTGTTAAAATATAATTTTAAAAGAATTTTTGTAATTCAAAATTCAAATGTGAATAGTAAAGAAAATTGTACATCGACTTGGAAATTGAATAGAAAACAAATAATAACTTGAAACGAAAAAAGGGAAAGAAAAGAAAGGACGTGCGATAAAAACGCATACTAACCGTATTTAAAACATTACTTTAAGATGAAGTACTCGGGAGTTAAGTTACATAACTTAACGCCAGATCGTATCGTAAACTAAAACTCGGCCCGAATACAATTAGATCTAACTCGTTATATATACCCAAATTTCCTTTTCTATCTTAATTTCCCAGGATATTTTACCACAAATAAAGAAAAAGAGAAGGAAAAAAAAAGTGTGTAGAATGAAGAGGAACCGTTGGATAGAAAGAAGAAGAAGAAGAAGAAGAAGAAGAAGAAGAAGAAGAAGAAGAAGAAGAAGAAGAAGAAGAAGAAGAAGAAGAAGAAGAAGAAACAAGAGGAAAATTAAGCTTATTCATCACCATCACCCATCCTATTTTTGTAAGTAAACCTTAGACTTTTAATGAATCTTAATATCTTAGTTTAATCCTTACAAATCAGAGCTTATTAGATTAACATAATGTGGATTTAACCTAAAAAGAGAGGGTTTCATCTCATCTTTCCTTTTTATCCTTCCTTCTCTTTATTTTCTGTTGGGAGTTGTAAATTGAAGTCCACCGTAAAACAATCCCCGTTCCGACCACGACTCTGGGTCGTCCCTTTCCTTCCTCATCGGTATTACATAAATGGTAAGTATTTCATTCAATATTGATATGCTCATCTTTATAAATAAAATATCGTTTTAACATAGTGCAATTTCATTTGCTTCTAATTATTATTAGTGTTGATAGTTTGGGTTGGCTGAATGGCGGTCGACTTATATGTTTTATGGGCTGAGAGCCCAGTTAATAAGGTAGAGGAGAATTATATTTCGGTTGATAAGAATTGTTTTTCCAATTGAACAACATATTGGTTGCGAGGTTGGTTTTGTTATTGTAGGTATAGGAGTTGAGATTGATCTATGTAATTAGACATGCAAATGCTTTGTGAGATCCTAGTAGCATACGAATAATTGTGGTTTAGGGATGCAGTGGGAGTGATTATATGTGCACTACTTATTAATTGTAGTAGATTATGTTCTCATCACCATAAGACCAAGGATTAATTTATATTGATCAAACTTGAGGTTTGACTAGGAAGGTTGGTTGGAGTTGAATGTTGGTTTCGAGCCCAAAGTTGATCTGATACACGAATTTTGTTGATTCCTATTTTTTTATTTAAGGTAACACGATTCTACTAACCCTGTTATTATTAATATTGTTCGCGGTTGTATGACTAGATGGTCATTGTTTGCATATTAGGTGTTAAAATCATGTTATCATAATTGTAATATTCTTATTATTATAATTAATAGTATACAAGTAGCCATATATTTCAATAAATTCAGTTTATTCTAGTGAAGGGGTACTGTTAATTCACAAGAGTTAGAATTATGGCATAATGTGGACTAATAATTGATATGATGGCATCAAGATTAGTTAGTGGTACTGGTAGCCAATGCATTTAAATTAGTGGATTTTAGCATTTGGATGCACATTCGATTATTATTGTTACGGGCATTATCATAGAAGGATATTCTATTGATTAAATGAGGGTGAATGTGATATTATTTATATACTAGTTGTGTTAAGTTAATAAATCTGTGAGATGGGTTAAGCTATTGTTAAATTATTCAAGAGACATGAGTATAGTAATAAGGCTAGCGAATAAGCTTAGGGGTGATAAGAAATTATGTTGTTAAGAGACGGGAAATTAAGGAGTTCGTAAAGTGTAAAAGTTGATTTGCTAATGGTGTGCAAAGGGGAAGTTGGTTTTCTTTCTGTGAAGATATGAATGCAGTTATTTAAGTTATATGGTGTACATTTAATTTGGGGATGAGATGAGTTTAGTCTATACTTAGATATAAAGTAATACTTGATATAATGTTTAGAACTTGGGCTTTTAAGTCGAGACTTGGTTAATTATAGAGGCGAGAAATAAGTATTATATTTAGTATTATCTATGTCTTTTTATTTGTTTACACAAATGGACGAGTTTGGGTTTAGCCTTGTTATAGCAAGGTTGGTATTTTAAAATAATGAGAGTAGCCATATGAGTTTTGATTAATAGTAGTTGAATTCGGCATATTATATGGCTAATGGTGCAGTAAATAAGTAAGAGTTTCGGAGATGATGCTTATCAGTTATTGTATACTATACACAACATGAGTATTATGTATAAAGTATAAACAAGGTAGAGGAGATTTGGATTGTAGCAACTGTAATGGTGTGATTGAAGTAGTATACTAGTTAGTGGTGGAATTGGAATATTGTAATGCTGAGATTAATAGCCAAGACATTAATTACATGGAGTAATTTTACTTTTTTTTTTTTTTGTTCCGGGTGTAATTCCAGAGCAGTTATTTGTGACCACCCGTGCTTGTAGAATGACGTCCTTAGTTGAATCCTCCTTGCGGCCTCCTGAAACGATGAACAAACTGAGGGCTCGGCTTTGGGCCGAGCGAACTCACTCCGACGCTCAAGTCAGTAACTTAGAGAGGTAAGTTGTTGTTACTTGGCAAAGTACGTATTGTAGAGAGATAAGGAAGATATTACCAGATGAATAGTGATTCTTAGGTTAAATTGTGGATCCTTTCCTCAATGATAGTTGAGGAGTATTTATAGACTTTCACCTTTTGTCACGTAGTGGCCAAGTGGCCAAGTGGCTAGCAGGTGGAAAGACTGATCTACCCTCGGCCGAGGGACCCGTGGCAGGCCGACGGGCCCTGTTGACTCGCCGCCGAGGGGTCTTGGATATGAGTTCGCGGATGTGTGCCCGGCGGACAAGGTGTCCTAGCCGAGGCACAAGAGACAGGCCGACAGGCTGCGTCGGTTAGGCTGTTTAAGCCGTTGACTTGCTGTAGATATCTTTGACCTTGCTTAATACGTTGACTTGGTCAGAGGGTGCAGAATATGCCCCATCAATTTGCCCCCAGCGTAGTCTATGCCGTGGTATGGGCTCCGATGTATGCTGAGCGTATATTCTGCGCAAGTGAAAATTTCTGCCCCGGCTTCTTCTTCTTCCTCGGCATGGCTCTGCTTAGGCCGTACTATATCCCAATTGTTCCGGGTGTAATTCCAGAGCAGTTATTTGTGACCACCCGTGCTTGTAGAATGACGTCCTTAGTTGAATCCTCCTTGCGGCCTCCTGAAACGATGAACAAACTGAGGGCTCGGCTTTGGGCCGAGCGAACTCACTCCGACGCTCAAGTCAGTAACTTAGAGAGGTAAGTTGTTGTTACTTGGCAAAGTACGTATTGTAGAGAGATAAGGAAGATATTACCAGATGAATAGTGATTCTTAGGTTAAATTGTGGATCCTTTCCTCAATGATAGTTGAGGAGTATTTATAGACTTTCACCTTTTGTCACGTAGTGGCCAAGTGGCCAAGTGGCCAAGTGGCTAGCAGGTGGAAAGACTGATCTACCCTCGGCCGAGGGACCCGTGGCAGGCCGACGGGCCCTGTTGACTCGCCGCCGAGGGGTCTTGGATATGAGTTCGCGGATGTGTGCCCGGCGGACAAGGTGTCCTAGCCGAGGCACAAGAGACAGGCCGACAGGCTGCGTCGGTTAGGCTGTTTAAGCCGTTGACTTGCTGTAGATATCTTTGACCTTGCTTAATACGTTGACTTGGTCAGAGGGTGCAGAATATGCCCCATCAATTTGCCCCCAGCGTAGTCTATGCCGTGGTATGGGCTCCGATGTATGCTGAGCGTATATTCTGCGCAAGGGAAAATTTCTGCCCCGGCTTCTTCTTCTTCCTCGGCATGGCTCTGCTTAGGCCGTACTATATCCCCCCTCCACATGGATGTGTAATGGACGTCCGATGTGGAAAAAGGCAATGACGCTGGCTGAGACCAAGGTAGAGAGTGCCGGTTGTTTCTGATTGCCCCCTGGCCGGTGCTTTCTGGCTTGGCTGATCATGTGGCCGGCGGAGAAACGGGTACTTAGGATTTTGCTGAGGAAGATGAACAGGCTGAGAGATATGAAGGGGCGTGTTGAAGACGCTTGGTCACTGTTGTATTGATTGACATTCAACTGTTGCAACGATTGACATTCCGTGGCTGCATGTCTGACACGTGTCTGATTGCTGATTGGCTGACGTTTCATGGGCTGCGCCCTGATTGGTCCCTCTTCATGGGCTTTCCTCTATAAATAGGGTAGTTAGTTTTTGAAATTGGGCACCAATTTCGCTCTCTTAAAAGTTTTCTTTCCTCCAAATTTCCAAGGGTTTTTCTCTCTTCTAATCTTCAGTGTTCTAACTTTGGCTAGTGTTTTTTCTTCAAGGTAAACAAACAAACTTTTCTCGATCTCTTATTTTGTTGAATCACTATTGTTATCATGTCTTCTACGAGGCCGGACCTAGTAACCTGCGCCGGGGTTCCCGTCGCGTCGGATGAAGGGGAGGCAGACGGCCGCCGTCCCACTAAGGTCCGGGGGTCCGAGGTCTCCTTCTCCTGAAGTTGATCCTCAAATTTTGGAGGAATGGGAGGATGATGATGATGTTGATGACGACGGCGACGATTTCGGTGATGATGCTGAAAGGGCTCATCCTAATGAGGGGAGGCAGTACGTCATGGATCACGGCGAGCCTTGTAAGGTCGGCCCGACCGCACTGGACCCATAAGTTCGCCAGTTGCTCCGGCGAGACATTTTTCGAGGGCCATTTCTACTTTGGCGGGGGATACAAAATTGTTATCCCCGAGAGGGGTCAGCCATCTGTTGCCCTCCACCGGGTTGCACCGCGTATATATGCGGCACCCGGAGTACGGGCTCCGGTTTCATTGAATGATTACGTTATGGCCATCATTAGGGCCATGAACGTCGCTGTGGGCCAGCTTCACCAGTTGGCTGTCAGGACCATAGTCGGCTTTGTCTGGCTCTGTCTCTTTAAGGGGGAGGTCCCAACGGTTAATTTATTCCGTCGGCTTCACCACCTTCGGCAGTCGTTTCCCGGTAAGGTGGGGTGGTACAGCGTACAAGTGGAGCCGGGGTATATCTCTGTTGATAAGCTTTCCTCCTACAAGGATTGGAAAGATCGGTGGGTGTACGTTGAGGTGCCGGATGACTATCCGCTGCCCCGGTCCTTCCAGCACCAAGTTAATTTGCGGTGCGAGACGAAGGCGGAGCATGACAGATGGGTTACCCGAAAAAAGCTTAAGATGGACGCCGACAAGGTCATTCTTAATGAGGATGAGAGGCTGGCGATGAGGCTCTTTGAGACGGACAAGAGTGGGGTGTCGAAAAGATGGATCCCCCCGACGCAGATCATCCTTCAGGATGAGCCGCTCTGCCATGTCGGCCTCATACCGGCCCTGACGCAGAGTGAGTGGGGTCGGTGTGAGGCCCATGACTGCTCTCAATGTTTTTGTCTGTTTTGAATTTTGGTTCATTCCTTGCTTAACTCTTGCTTTTCTTCTTTTGCAGATCATTTTGGCGCGGATCTGTCCGAGGATATTCTCAAGAGGATGGGGCTGCACAAGGACAAGACCGTTGCCGATTTGCACCCTAAGGCTCTGGCCCGTGATCGCAGGACGTCGCCTAACGACCTGATGGACCAGCAGCTTAAAGGCCTGAATGTGGAGGCGGCCCAGGCGAGGATTGCTAGTAACATGCCGCGTCGAACTCGGAAAACAAAGCCTTCGGCGGCGACGGCGTCGACATCCGTTCCACCTCCCGTCCCTTCAGTCCAGAAGTTGCCGGTGGAGGTCGTTGACATCACCAACGGGGAGGACTCTGATGAGGAGGGATCTCCCCTCGTCCTTAAGAGGAAAAGGTCTATCCCCGCTGCTGCTGTTGTTGCCGCTGCTGCTACCGAGGGCGGCAAGGAAATGGGTCCTCCGACAAAGAAGTCCAAGCCTGGTACCGATTTATCCTATGGCTTAAACTCAGCCGGCTCATTGGGCGTTCCTGATGAGAGGCTTTTCAATATGTCCATGTATACTGACACGGATGTTTTAATTGACTTTTGTAGATCAATCCGTTTACACCGCCGTTATCACCGTGCGGCAATTGGAGAAGCGGCCTGAGAAGGCGGGTGATAGAAATGTCACCGTCGCTCCCCGACCTCGAAGATTTCCCATAGAGCTTGTGGCGAAGGTGCAAAAATATCCAAAAGGTCAGCGAAGTGGACTCAGCGAGCCGGCTCCCACATTATGGAGCAAGAGAAGACCATGGGCCGAGGCCGCCCCACGCTCGAGCGGCTAAGGGCCGGAACTTGACGCGGCAAACAAGGAGGCTAAGAGGGCCAAGGCGGAGGTCAAGAGGCATCCGTCTTTGAGAGAAAGCTTAGGGAGGACGCTGAAAAGGAAGTCCTTGCTGAGAGAGCCAAGGCTGAGGCTGCGGCGGCTGAAGCTGCCAAGCTACGGGAGACGCGTGACTTTGTTCAGAAGCGCGCCGACCTTTACCTTAAACAGAGGAACGAATTTAGGGACCTGTTCCAGACCCAGGGGAAGGTGGTCCGGGACAAGGATGCTATCATTGCCCAACGGGAGGAGGACATTGAGAAACTCCAAACCGTTCTTCTCCCTAACATGTGCGCCCAATATCGGGACCTGGCCGAAGGAGCTGCCAGGGAAGTGATTGAGGAGCTCTTCCCTCTCGATGGCTCCTTTCCTTGGGACATATTTGACGAGCTGCTTGATGACAAGCTCGAAGCTAAGGAGGAAGAGGCGAAGGAAAAGGCCAAGGAGGAAGAAAGGGTGAAGAGGGAAGCAGAGGTGGCCGCGGAGAGAGCAGCCCTTGCTAAGAAAACTAAGGCGGCCAAGGAGGAAGCCGAGAGGATGAAGGCAGCTGAGGCTGCTGAGGCTGAGGCTGCCCGGAAAGCTGAGGCTGCTGAGACAGCTTCTGGGTCGCCTATTAAGGACGATGCTGCTAACGCTGCTGACGGCGAGCAGCAACAGGCATTGGGAGATGGGCGGTTGTGACCAGGCTCTCCCGGCGCCTCGGATAGCTGTAAATGATATCTGTAACCTTTTGCCTTTCTTTCCCTTGTATTTTGTACAACTTTGGTAGGTTGCCTTTTGGCTTATCCTTATGGGGACGGCCGTCATCTGCATTTCTTGTAACCTGTTGAACATTTTTAATAAGAGCTCGCTTCTTTTGCCTCTGGCTTGGCCGAGGTCTTTACCCCATTTTTCTGAGTTGTCTTCTTGCGTTAGTAGTTGAGCGTCTTAACTATAAACGTTTTCACTTTGCCTCTGGCTTGGCCGAGGTCTTTTTTCGTCTTCGTCTGGGTTGTGTTACGTTATTAATCGAGCGCCTCTTTTGTTTCCGCCTCGGCTTGGCCGAGGCAGTCTAGAGTGCGTGTCTCAACTGTGTTTAACGTTCCTAAGGCATGCTGATCGTTTTTGCGAGTATCGCCTCTTGATAGTGATCTGCCGTGGCGTCTATCACTTGAGTGACCTGCGGCGTCTACCTCTTGGGGTGATCCCGTAGCGTCTACTACTTGGGGTGACCGCGACGGTGCCTACTTCTTGATGATGACGCTAGTGGCGTCTACCACTTGGAGTGACTGCGGCGGCGTCTACCTCTTGGGGTGACCGCCGTAGCGTCTACTACTTGGGGTGACCGCACGGCGCCGCTTCTTGATGATGATCGCCGTGGCGTCTACCACTGAGGTGATGCGGCGTCTACCTCTTGGGGTGACTGCCGTAGCGTCTACTACTTGGGGTGACTGCGACGGCGCCTGCTTCTTGATGATGACTGCCGCTCTTGTCGGTATGACAGTGTGAGTCGGTACCTGTTTCCGATAGTGACTACCGCTCTTGTCGGTATGACAGTGTGAGTCGGTACCTGTTTCTGATAGCGACTATTTGGGAAATGAACACTTTGATGGAGAACTTGGACGATTCCTCATTAGATATAAACATGTGTCGGGGTACCCACAATTATCTTGGGCACCTCCGGCACTTTACAAGGTACTTTCTGAGATCGTCAGTGTTCTAACGGCTTATTAAGGGCACACCTTCCTAGTTAGCCGTCAGTTGCATCCATGAGGTCGCCCTCCTGTTGTAAGGATGGGCTTTTCCCCCTCTCTGACTTCTTTGCCGTTTTGAGGGATTGCAAGTTGCACCCTCTGGCGGATATCTGGACGTTGACCACCTCGTCCTTCTCGTCCTTGGAGACGAGCTTATGCGCTTCCCCCCGGTCCGAGACATACATCAGTGTCAGGGCCCGTATGGACATCACTGCGTCGGCCTCGCTCAGAGTGACTCGGCCGATAAGAACGTTGTAGGCGGACGAGCCGTCAATGACCACGAACTCAGCTAGGACATTCTTAGCCGCAATCCCTTCGCCGAACATCACCGGCGATCGATTGACCCCGGGGGTACTAGTCCGGCCCTGGAGAAGCTGTACAGTGGACTGGTGCAGGGGCTCAGGTCCTTGACTTTCAGGCCGAGGTTGAGGAAGCATTCCCTGAACATGATGTTCGTGTAGGCGCCCGTGTCAATCAGGCACCTCTTGACCAGGTGGTTGGAGATGTCCAAGTGGACTATGAGTGGGTCGCTGTGAGGAGCGATGACTCCCTCGTAGTCCTTCTTCCCAATAGTCATATCGGGGATGTTGGAAGCGGGGACCGCTGTTTTGGGCACAAAGTTGATGGCCTGATACAGCTCGTTCAGGTGCCGTTTGTGCCCATGAGCGAACCCACCGTTCTCGTTGCCCCCGATGACAACATGGATCACTCCTATCCGTTCAAAGACGGACTTCTTATTAGAACCGCCAGCCTCAGTCTTCTGGCCTTTGGCAACATACTTGCCGAGGCTCCCCTTCCGAATCAGCTCTTCAATGGCATTCTTCAGATGTCGGCAGTTGTCAGTAAGGTGACCGGTGTGGCCGTGGTACTCACAGTACTGGCTCGTGTCACTGTCTCCCTTCGGCTTGGGAGGCCTTTCCCATTTCTGGCCCTCGCCCTTGCTCAGGGCGAAGACCTCGGCGGCAGATACAACCAGGGGGGTATGATCACGGTACCGCCTTTGGTGGTATGTTCCCGAACTCCCCCCGGCGCCCGCCGAGCTCGCTCGCGGTTTTATCGGCCGTGACCTATTATTGTCACGGCGTCTTTCATCCGGGTTGTCCTCCCGGTGGCTCTTCTTCTCGAGTGCCCGGCTTCGGCGTGGCGACCAGTCTTGTGATAGTCCTCTACCTTGATGGCTTGATCGGCCATCTTCCTGGCGGCGTCTAAGCCCAGGCCTCCGGACTTGATGAGCTCGTTTTTTAAGTCTCCCCTTGGGAGGCCTTTCATCGCCGCGAAGGCCGCGGCTCGGGATTAATCTCCCGAATCTGCTGAACCTTGGCATCGAACCTCTTCACATAGCTTCGTAGAGACTCGCCCCCCTCCTGCCTAATAGTTAGGAGGTCCGACGTCTCCACGGCCTTCCTCTTATTGCAAGAGTACTGGGCTAGGAAGGCGTCCCTTAGGTCGGCGTAACAGTATACCAAGCCGTCGGGCAGCCCTTTGTACCAACTCTGAGCCATCCCATGCAAGGTCGTTGGGAAGACTCGGCACCAGACTTCATCGGGTTGTTCCCACACCGACATGTATGACTCAAAGGCCTCGGCATGGTCGGTGGGGTCGCTATCCCCTTTGTAAGTGAACGCCGGCAACTTTAGTTTGGTTGGCACGGCGGTGTCAAGGACATAGGCACTGAGGGGCTGTCTGACCACGTGTCGAATGACGCGCGGCGATCGGCTCCTCGCATTCCTAGTCCGGCCCCTCTCCTCGTACTGGGTGGGGCTTCTCCTCTGACTATGGT
The DNA here is from genome assembly GCF_048544455.1 of Silene latifolia. Taxonomy (NCBI): domain Eukaryota; kingdom Viridiplantae; phylum Streptophyta; class Magnoliopsida; order Caryophyllales; family Caryophyllaceae; genus Silene; species Silene latifolia. Next base: position 540,988 of record NW_027413129.1, on the reverse strand, counting down.
AAGTCGGGCTTCTTCTCCGACTCTGACGAGTCGGACTTCTATCGCTCCCTCCGAGGCGGGCCTCGTCGGTGCCGCGGCGACGCTGTCCTCCCGCGGGTGCGGGAGGAGCTTAGGTCTACCACCGGCACGCTGGCTCCTCCGGCGTCTTGACGGGGCCGCTTCTTCCAGTGCTCCATTCAAGTCTCTTGAGTCACGTTCGGCCCTGGTCTCCTGGACGGGTTCCGCCGCTCTTGTCGGTGTGACAGTGTGAGCCGACGTACTACTAATAAGGTCCAGGAGTAGCTTCAGTTTCGCTACATCAACCACATGTCCCATGATGGTGACCTGGTTGGCGGGCAGCGGCGTATCTGGTATTATTGGCATCCCGTATTCCGGCTGAATTACTCGGCCGGTGGAGGGCTGCGCAACTCCAGAGTTGTGGACGGTATCGTCTTGGCAGAACTCGGTTTCGTCAGTTACGAATACCTCTTGTTGTTTTGACATCTTCTTGGCTTTTGGGGTGGGTTTTTGTTTTGTTTGGGAATGAATGTGACTAGCTTCTAGTATCTTTCCCCACAGACGGCGCCAATTGTTCCGGGTGTAATTCCAGAGCAGTTATTTGTGACCACCCGTGCTTGTAGAATGACGTCCTTAGTTGAATCCTCCTTGCGGCCTCCTGAAACGATGAACAACCGAGGGCTCGGCTTTGGGCCGAGCGAACTCACTCCGACGCTCAAGTCGAAGAACTTAGAGAGGTAAGTTGTTGTTACTTGGCAAAGTACGTATTGTAGAGAGATAAGGAAGATATTACCAGATGAATAGTGATTCTTAGGTTAAATTGTGGATCCTTTCCTCAATGATAGTTGAGGAGTATTTATAGACTTTCACCTTTTGTCACGTAGTGGCCAAGTGGCTAGCAGGTGGAAAGACTGATCTACCCTCGGCCGAGGGACCCGTGGCAGGCCGACGGGCCCTGTTGACTCGCCGCCGAGGGGTCTTGGATATGAGTTCGCGGATGTGTGCCCGGCGGACAAGGTGTCCTAGCCGAGGCACAAGAGACAGGCCGACAGGCTGCGTCGGTTAGGCTGTTTAAGCCGTTGACTTGCTGTAGATATCTTTGACCTTGCTTAATACGTTGACTTGGTCAGAGGGTGCAGAATATGCCCCATCATTTGTAATATGACAACTCAGCTTTGTTTCAGAAGTTTATATTTTATTTATCGTTTTCGCTAAAATTCTAAGCCGTAAGATTAGAGGATTAAAGTTTGGCTCATAACCCGCAGTGGCGAGCCGGACATTTGAAATGCCTAGTGAAAATTATAGAATGGCTCATAACCCGCAGTGGCGAGCGAGGCATTTTAAATGCCCAGTGAAAATTATAGAATGGCTCATAACCCGCAGTGGCGAGCCGGACATTTTAAATGCCCAGTGAAAATTATAGAATGGCTGATAACCCGCAGTGGCGAGCCGGGTAATTTAAATGCCCAGTCCACAACCATTAGCTACTCTTTGTTAGCCGCTGACCTGACAAAGAGGTGTGCACATAAAGTTTTAGCCTGTTGTTTCTTGTTAACCTCTTAGTCTCAAGGAAGAAAGTAATGTTTCGGTTTTAATTCATTGTATTAGTTTGTTTATCGAATAAATTATAAAGTGTAAACCTTTGTTAGTGATCCTCTTTTGGAACTTAGATCATAGGTGATACATGTATGTTCATTGAGTTTTGACCTTCGAATTAGTAACTGAGATTAGTGTGCTAAGTTAGGATGAGTTTTGCTTGGTTATAGTGGTGGAGCTATAAGTATAATGGTGCTTTTTATAATTATGTAATTGGTGATAGATACTTAGAAGCACTTACGTATTTGTATACTATGGAGTAGGTGTTGAAACAAGGGAAATAACCTTTCGTTAAGATGGTTGTTGTAGCACTTGAATTGTCTTATATAGACAAATTTAGTTCATTTGTGTCATCATTGGAAATACTAAACAAAAGAATTCCCGTTTTCCTTTCCTTTAGTTCTAATATTTAAATTTCCATGAGATAGTGTAGTGTTCCTCAGCTCGTGTTTATCCCATTTGGACTACCTTTCATGGTGATGGTTTACTTTCATGTAACCTCTGATGCCGCTCAAAAGATTTTCAAGTCAGAGCTTTTGATTAAAGACTTTATAAAAGTTTTATTTCTTTTTGTATAAAGAAAATGTAATTTGTAATGAGAGACTTTGTATATTAATTATAATATTCCTGTATTTTGGCGAGTTTTAAATGTAAAAGTTAGTTTTTTTATTTAGCCGAAAAACAGGGGTGTTACATTGGGGGATGAGTTGGATGAGGATACCTGCCCCCGAGCACCTTTCCGTGACCGATCCTTTACCGGCGACAGTGGTGGCAGCAGATTCTGATGATGAGGAGGAGGTCCCTACTCAGCAGTTTTACCTCATTAATGTTGATATTTTGAAGGTGATGCCTGAGCCGACAAAGAGGGATCAGGCTAGACCAGAGGACCGACAACCTAGGATGGGGTGGGGTCCAAGACGGGTGAGGGAGAGAGTCGCGGAGACTCAGCCACAGAAGCTAGTGCCCCCACAGCATCAGTTTCCCAGCTATCCAGCGTTCTTCAGTCCTGAGATTAGGGTGAGTGAGATCACGGAGAGAGTGTCTGCCACTTTGACACTCCAGAACCTTCATGAGGGCTTATGTTCAGGGCATCGGGACCAAGGCGGCTCAGTCGGTGTGGTGGAGGGGTGTTGGGGATGAAAGCGGGGTCTTTCACTCCTTTGGCGTGGACCGGACTACTTGGGGAGAGCCTCTGATTTACCCCTACGGTTGCTTGGCACCATGGCGAGTGGGAGCAGATTCCGGCATTGGTGGCATCGCGGGTGAGGGTACAGATGAGCGGGCACGTCCGGAGGCGATGGTGGCGATGAGGAGATGGAGAAGCAGGCCATGGAGTGATGCTAGTTTCTTTGGTCTTGTTTTATATATACTTGCTTCCATGGATTTGTCATAGCTAGTGCTTGGTTTGGTTGTTTGTTAGATTATTGGTACTTGGTTGTTAGTACTTTCGTTAGACTTTCGGGTTGTATTTGGCCATAAGGTCGTATTTTGGATGATTTTCAGACTTATGATGCAGGTTGTTAGTGTCGAAAATGAATTTCCGACTTATGTGCATGTTTCTCTACCTTCACAAGTAGCACTTGGGAGAATTTTGACATGTGGCTAATCGATCGAGTAACTGCAGGAGTGACTTTAGGATGCATTTTGATCTCGACGTACTCGATCGAGTAACTGATGAACTCGATCGAGTAAAGTCAACTCAATCGAGTACCTGCCAAACTCGATTCAGTGCCCTTGTATGATGTTCATTTCGTTTACACATTTATTTGTATCTTCAAGCTAGTAGTTCTTGTGATAATGTTTCTTGTTTTGGGTGGGTGACATTATTGTCACATCCCAAGTGTGGTTATACGGTTGTAAATATTTATGTAGTTTATACAATTTAGGTGTTGTTTATATAATTTCACATGCTAAGTCGATTTACCTCAAGTAATATGGTGTATGGTGGTCATTATTCTTGTTGCACACTTTGTAGGGTCACATAAGATGGCATTTGATGTCATGTATAAACGGAACGTATAATTGTGTGGTTCACTATGCCGATGGTTTTCATACAAATGAATCATAGTTAAGTAATATCACCGTATCATGGTCGTCGTGAGTCTCAACGTATAGCATGAGTAGTTCGTAATGTCAATGTGGAATAAGAATTTATCGCTTTGTGTATTAGTTAAAGTTGTTTTGATGGTGAACTTCGGGGACGAAGTTCCTTTTAAAAGGGGAAGAGTAATGTCGCATGGGAAAATGACTTAATTATGACAATCTTATGGTATTTCAAGTAATTATTTGGGTAATTAGTGGTGATTATTGTATAATTATTGGCAATTGTTGATTAGATAATAATATTGTTGTATTTTCGTTTTCAAGTAATTGTTCACAAGTCGTTATATAGTGGTAGTTGTTAAATTGTTTTATGATAATTGTTAAATGATCAAATTTGTTGCTGCATGATTGAATAATAGAAGTGGCTTAAAAAGGAATTAATGTGAATGAATGATATGATGTGCGAGTCAGTAATCGATAACCTGTTGCTTTAGATGTTTGATGAATAGCTGATGTTGACAAGTAGTTGATGGAGGAATGGATAGATAATCGTGTTGCTTAAGTTTGAATAATAACATGAGATGAGTGCAAGTAATAGTCGAGTTGGTTATTCTTGTGTACAATGTGTACTTGGTGATTTAATAGGAAGTTCGATGATTTGGTAAGAAGTTGGTGATTTGATAGAAAAATGTACTGTATAATGTGTGCTAAGGTAGATGATGATGATGGTGGATGAACATTCATGTCGGGATGGTATTCATGAATGGTTGTGTTGGCCTGTGTCAGATGGATAGTGGTAGTTGCCTTGGTTCCTTTGACCTTGTGTCACGAGGGAGGATGAGTTGAACTTCGGGGACGAAGTTCTTTTTAAGGGGAGAAGACTGTAATACCCATCCTTTTAGGGACCCGTTGACCGACATTGACTGATCTTAGACACCTACTTTGACCTTCGGAAACCTTAAGAGTGATGACTTGTGACGATGTGAGTCTTTGTGTGCATGTTACTCGATCTAGCTGAGGCTACTCGATCGAATAGCTTGGGAGCTCGATCGAGTAGATGTCACTCGATCGAGTAAGTGCGTTACTCGATCGAGTAACGGGTTCGCAGCAGGCAATTATAAATCGTATAATCGTGAAACCCAAATCATTTCTCCACCTTTCTTCCTAAACCTAGATGCCGTCATTCCACTTCTTCTCCACCATAGTTCCTCTCCTTGAGGCCTTTGAGAGTGGTTACACCTTAGCGATGGGACACTTGAGTCCGGGTAGCGGTCTTGATGCCGGATTGCTTTGTATAGGTATGTTGTCATCATCATCATCGTCTCCTTTGATTTCAGTTATGGTTATGGTAGTAGTAATAGGTGGTTATAATGGTTGTTATAGGTGGTTTTGATGGTTGATTGTTATCCTGTGATCGGACGCGGAATCGTTGCGGTTTGCTAAAGGTAGGTTCGCCTACTTAGTACTGTTGATTGTCTAGAGGGTCTATCGTTGGTGTATAACTGGATTAGTGTCACTGTGATGATTGGTTGTGGTAGTGTTTAACATGGTGTTGAAATAGTAGTTGGTGGTTGTTGGTACATCTGGTTGTGATTATTGTCTGTGGTTCTCGAGGTGCGTCCTCGGCTGAGTGGTGTCACTTGCAGGAGTGGCTTCATGCCCTTGATTCGCCTTTTGTGGAACCCGCCACGGAAGGGGTGTGCACATTAAGGAACATGGGTTATCACTCGGATAGATGAGCGGGGCTTAGGTGGGAACGGCTGCGGTCCCCCACTGGCAGGACTGGACCTCCGGCCAGTCAAAGGTGTGTGGATGGTTGGAGGAGGTGGTGTGTGTGTATTGTTATAGTTGTGTTGTGTCTGCTTTTGTACTTGTTTCTTCGAGTTACTGACCTTGTGTGGGTGTTGTGTTATCTCTTTATTTTTTGTCGGCCATGATCCACTAAGGTGAGCAGTCAGTCTTAGCAGGTTGGTGTTTGGATCATAGCTGGGTGCTTGGAGGGACGAGTCTATCGTGAGTCATGGCCGAGATGGTTTCACATAGCTGATAGTAGTCTTGAGTTGTATCTTTTGTTTCGTCTGTTGGTTTTAAATCACTTGTAATCACTATAATTGTTCTTTTATCGACATTTGATTATTATTGTCCTCGGGCAACCGAGATGGTAACGCCCTTATCTGCTAGGGAAGGCCTTGTTAATGCTCCTTGGTAGATAAGGGTGTTACACCTATGGCCATCATCATGACACAATTAAGATAAAATATCCGAGACACACTACCGACACAAACATACTATTTCATAATTCTTTTCGCAACCGTTCTATTTTCTCCCCATATCCGGCGACGGTATCACCATGCCGTCATCAGCAACCACAATAGTCACATCGGTAGCCACAAAACTTATACTATCTCATGGACACGGCTCTAACCACTCATTACTCTCAAGGAATAACTACCACAAGATCACGATGTATATTATGAACTCTTTTTCTGATGTTTAGGAGGCAACTATTCAGCATCTATACTACCACTCATAGGGTCGGATTCCCACATAACCACTTTCACACTTCATGCGTATACACTTAAATTAAATGATTATACTCTATATAACACGAATGATCAACTACCTCAGCAATATTATTGAATCCTCAAGTATTACACGTCACACTCTTACTCTCATGACCGCGAACATCAAACTTGGTAATACTAAATGTACCATCATGTATCACAATTATTCATCAACCCAAGTTTCCAAGTCACGCTCAACAATAATATTCCTTAATATGTAATCCAAATCTCATTCAATATCCACGAGCCCAAACATTCAACAAATACTGAACCTAGATCGAATATCACTCATTATCCACAATTACCTCATACACTTATCTTACTCAATTCCAAAACACCTTACGCAAGCTAAAGTCACTTCCTACTGTCCTTACTTCCAAAACATGAATCATACACCTACCTACTTACACGGTTCAAATCCAACTCAAATGAAACTTGCATTAATCTTAATAAAACACATGTTTTACACTTATAACTCTCAAATATAACACCACTCATCACAATTATTGGCATTTTCCCAACTACCCTCATTAAAACTATTACTCAACAAATTATCTACACGTCTTTACTCATCGAAACTATATGACCTAAAAAGGTAAACAAAGCATCGATTCATATATAATCAAAATGACACAGTTATTAACAAAGGTTGTAAGCTTGCGGCAAAACAAAACCAACTTGAATTCCGTGGTCACCGATTCCAGGGTTAACGCCTCCTTCCGCACATTGTTGCACACCAAAGATGGAAGTGGGAACTGTTCTCAATATGACAGAATATAATAGAGACGAAAAAGAGAAAAAGAAGTTATGTGTTTTCTGTGTGTGTAAAACTGTGGAAGACGGAGAGTTTTTATAACAGGAAGAAGGCTCCTCCAACAATAAAAAAATAATGGCATTGATTCTGGTAGTAATGGCCATAAAATCGGATAATGAATACGGAATTGATTGTGTAATAAAATCTCAACAGCTAGAAAAGAATCCGATGAAAAAGTTCAGACCAGTAGCAAAACGGGGCCCCATCACACCGCACGCGTGTCACGTGTCACTTGTCGAACGGACGGCGGCGGCGTGCGCGTGCGGAGATCATAGTCTATCCTCTATAGTCTAGTTAACACTTGTTAACCCACCTTCATATATAAAGATAACATTCCCCTACTATTCTTCCAATGTGAGACAAATATTATCACACTTAAGTTTTGGAGCAACTTCCAACTCCAACAGACATGGATCATCCTTTAAAACCGTTCAATGGTGAACGCACACCTCAAAATGCGAAAAAAAAAAGTAGAAAAGACAAAAATGAAAAACAAAAGGGAGAGCGAAATATAATACAAAGTCAAGCTAAATTTATACTCCCTCTTATTCTCAATAAATGTCCCATTGCGGGGATGACACGAGAATTAAGGAGATGAGTTAAATAATGTAAAGTATTGTGGTGAGGTGAGGTAATTGGAGGTAGTGAGGATCCTCTGTCCCATTTGGTGTCTTATTATGTGTGTCACACCACTTAGCTTATAACACCTCAACAAATTAATATATATATATATATGTATATATATACATATGTATATATATACATATACATATGTATATGTACATATATATATGTATACATATATATATATACATATATATATGTATACATATATATATATATATATACATATATATATATATACATATATATATATATATATTATTTTGCCACAAGTGATGTGTCGAAATGTAAGTGGTGTGGCACACATAACGGGGCACAAAAGTGGGATAAGGGATCATCACCGAATTGGAGAGAGGAGGTATTGTGGGGTATTATTGTGAGTGAAGTGATTAAAATAAGTATTATTGTGGGGTGAGGTGAGGTATTGTTGTGGGTTAAAATAAGTATAAAAGTTTACCAAAAATAGACAATGAGACATTATTGTGAATAGACGGAAATTGACAATGGGAAACTTATGTAGAATAGGAGAGAGTAGGTTTTAAAATCGAAGGCCGGATTTCTTTTATAAAAACTTAAAAATTTAAATCGAGAATAACGATTAAAACGATTTTGAAAACCGAAGTAGAATTTAAGGATCCGGAATACCTTAAAAGTAAACCAAGTAAAATATATAAGAAAGTGGTCGGTATAAAATGTGTAATAAAGGAGAGATCGAATAACAAATAATTTTTTTTAAAATTTAAATAAAAACACTAAATATGTTAAGAAAAAACATCAAATACTAAAAATCTCCAGACCAAGACTATGAGACGGTATCTCCCGACCAAAACCTTTAATCTTTCAAAACAAAACCCTCCTCTTAGATGAGGAAAGCGGTTGACTTTTTGATTGATGCATCCTATGCTTGATTACGTGCTTTGAATGTTGAATGTGTCTAGATTTTCCGCAAGCCCCCACTTGCCTTGCAAAGGAGTGCATACCTCATTGCACTTCATTGTGAGTGAAGGGACGGAGGAGGCCTGTTAATTGCCTTCCATCAAATATTATTAGTGTAGTTAGACTATGGTTGAATAAGGGTTTCGTTTTGACTCACCCACTTACTCGGGGACGAGTAATGATCAAGTGTGGGGAGGTATGATATAATGTTCATTTACACCAACTTTCCCCCTTACTTTCATGCATTCCGACTCCATTTGAGTCGGTTTTTATGTATCCTACCTTGCATTTTGTACCCTGATTCCCTAGTCTATGATATTATGTCCGTCTTGCAGATTTTGATATGGAAACGGAGGAATCGGAGCAAGGGAGACGACTTGATGGGCTAAGCATGAAGATAGGAGGAAAGAATGCTGAGAGGAGCTCCCAGCCGGTAGGCCGCCAGCCGGTCAGCCGGCTGGGACTCCCCCAACACTTAGCACCAAGGAAAAAGGGAAGGAGTTACAGCGAACTCCCAGCTGGGCAGGCCACCGGCAGCCGGTAAGCCGGCTGGGAGCACAAGGAGAAGGAAGAAATTGACAAACTTACAGCGAATTCCCAGCCAGGCAAGGCACCGGCAGCCGGCCGCTGGGAATGCATGATGAATCACGAAAGACAAATAGAAGAAGGAAAATTCAAGTAGGACTCCCAGCCGGTGGACCACCGGCAACCGATCCACCAGCCAGACACACCTGATAACATTTTCCTAACTCAATTGTTACAGCGAACTCCCAGCCGGTCATACCACCGGCTGGGACCTCTTTTCCGCACTTTAACTTTGCTTGTAATTCTCACCCTAATTCCGTGTAAACTATATATACCTCCTCCCTTAATCATTTCTACACACAACCCTAGATCCAGTTTTCCCATATTTCCTAAGTTCGAAACTTTGTTAATCTTTCCTTAATCATACTCTAATCTTTCAATAATTAGCATAAACTTAGTCTTAGAAATTGGGTTGTAATAGAATTGAAGATTTCTCCATTCTTGTTCCAATCCAAGTTCCCTTCTTTTGGAATTGAGTTGGTACAATTCTCTCCTTTAAGTTCATTTGTTTTTATTTACTTTCCATCAAGTTTTATTTTGATTGTTTTGTGCTTGAATTTCTCTATTTTGTTGTTAGATTATACTTCATCCGTCTCGGTCAATTATTGTCCTTTGGTTTTGGCACAAAGACCAGGAAAGAGGAGGGGGCCAATTATTAGATGACAAGTGGAACAAATGGAGTGTGAATGATCAAATTGCTCATTTAGTTCATTCTTAAAATAGAAAGGACAACAAATGACTGAGACGCCCCAAAATGGAAAAGGACAACAAATGACCGGGACAGATGGAGTAATTTTCTCTCTCTTGTTCATCTTGTTCATGTTTTTAGTTGATATTTCTCATCAAAGTTTGATTCTTTGAGTTATTGTGTTAAAGTTTGTTCCTTTTTGCATTAATCCTCCACCATCTTAGTTTAATTAGCTTCTTCTCATAGTTTTGTTGGTTTATTGCATGTTTAATTGTAGAATTCAATTTCATATCATGTCCATGGTTAAAGAATCCATCTTTATCAATTAATTTGTCTTAATAACTATGATTAGTGAGTAGTCATTTAGCTAGGACTCGATTTAGCCCCAACATGAGTGATTTATTTGATTGATTCCTATAAAATAGTTGATGGGGAGGATTAGTAAGGGTAGGCTAGAGGATTATTTTGATGATTTGGTCAATTGTGGGTATTGTTGGTTTGTGACCCTTATCCACAAATGAGAGTTGGTTAGGTCGGGAACCGGGTACCCAAGAATGAGACTTTTTGCTAACCTAGGTTGAGACCGAAAGGGAGAACCATGGGAGGCCACCTCTTGACTAGTGTTTGAATTCGACATTCGAGGGAAGGAGTTGGATGACCCGGAAAATGATGAGGGCTTATTGGACTTAGGAGAAGCTAGGATACCTTTGAGAAGTGCACATTTCTAGGGTAATTGGGTTTCTACCTTAGGATTCCAACCTCCGAGACCGAAAGGGAGGGGGGTTGGGAGCACTAGTGTCCTAATGCGAACCGGAGAGAGGGGTATTAGGCAAATTAGAGTCATATCCTCCTTATGTATCACCCCAATAGCTAGTCAAAATGGAATCATGATAGTAAACCCGAATTGTTGGCGGGGAGATCGGGTCCTAGACTTTTCCTATCATTGAATTACAACTTTTAATCTTACTTGCTCAATTTGCATAATTAGTTCATTTGTATTTTAATTTGATTATTTTAAAATCACAACTCAATTTGCGCCGACTTAGCAAAACCAAAGACTTAAAACAATTAGTATTCTCCCATGCTCCTTGCTGATTCGACCCTTAAATAGTGCAACGAACTCGTTCACTTGCGAGGTAAGACTTTGATCCATCAGTGCGACTTCTTCATACTAGCTTTAATTTTCTACACATAGTAACATATAATAATATAGAGTAGTTGTATACTACTCCCTCCTATTCTGTAACATCTTCCACATTTCCTAAAACGACAAATTCACAAAGTTCTTCCACTTTTCTTATTTGTCTATCTTTTGTGGTTATAATAGCTTATGACCCCACATTCTCTCTTTTACTTTCATTTACATCCACATATCATCATCCCACTAAATTCTACCCAAAAATAAATGTGGAAGAATATAGAGAATAGGAGGGAGTACCATACTTGTATTGTTTGGAAGAAAAAAGTTGTAGAGTTAAGGCGTAGGCTATTGGAGTATTATGTTCTAAACCGTGTATAGTCCTCGTGTTTTATAGAGTTGAGGCGTAGTTCATGGTCCTAAAAATACCCTGTATGTTCTTTATGAAAGTTCAAGGTCCTAGTAATACACTAATACCCCATATCTTCTTTCTTTCTTTCCTTTTCCACTTTCCTTCCGGAAGAAGGAGCTGGGAATAGAGGGTGGAGGAATCACTTGAAACTTTGGTGACTGTGGATTTAATGTATAATTAAAATTGGAGTGTCAAAATGAACTTTAGAATTGCCATGTCTGCGTTCCTTAATTTTTCCCTTATTCTTCTCCTCATCAATCTAGAAAGTTTGAGTCACCCAGCTATAATCTATGGTCATATCTGTTGGTGATTTAAGTTAATCACGATATCATTTGAATGCAATTGGGATTTGGCCAAAAATCGTACAAGTTTGACCGTTATAATATGGGTTAGGGAATGTGGAGTACACGCTCATATAAACGAGTTTGAATGTGCGGTTTTAAAGAATAAAGTTACAATGCAAATTAGTCGATGTTATATGGACCTCGATAAGTACTTGGGCATGTATTATAAAGTTCGAAAATGAAAAGTTGGTTAACCCTGATAGGGGTTGATGATTGGGGAAGTGTTTGTTCGAACACTTCGCCAAAATTCAACAAATTTAATTTACGTAAATTGGGAAAGCTAGTCCCCGACCGGGGACATGAGTGAATTTTATCGGGTTTGCAATTAATTTGCTTTAAACCGTGTTACATTGTTTCATCCTTATCTTTATGTTTCTTTTGGATGATAACTACCTTTATCTTCCTGAATACATTGCATTAGTATATATATGTACAAGATATGCATGAGAAAAGGGTAGAAAAATAATAAAACAAAATTCATTATTCTGATTTTTGCATTACAAACAAATAAAAACTTCATAAAGTTTTCTCTTGTTTCTTGCCTTAGAACAAGAGGGAAATTTGGTGTATTATCCTACGGAAGATTTCTTGTAACCCAAAGGCGTAATAGGGTAGAAATACTTTCTAAGGAAAACGATACATTACGTGATCATCAAGTTATCCAAGTTCGATTTGTCAAACACCCTAAATAAATATAACATTCTTAGAAAGTATTTTTGAATTTTGACAATGTCGAATGTTAAGGAAATGACATCCAAGTTCGGAAAACTTGAGAAATTTGAAGGGATTGACTTTAGGAGACGGCAAAAGAAAATGTATTTCCTACTCACCACCCTCAAGGTTGTGTATGTCCTAAGTATCCCGATGCCGGATCATCGAGATGATGAAACAATGGAGGAAGCCCGCAATCGTCTCAAGTGGGGAAATGATGATAACATTTGTCGAGGACACATTCTAAATGGTATGTCTGATTCTTTATTTGATGTTTATCAAAATTACGAGTCGGCAAAAGAACTTTGGAATGAATTAGAGTCTAAATACATGGCCGAAGATGCTTCTAGTAAGAAGTTTCTTGTAGGCAATTTCATGAACTATAAGATGATGGACTCAAGGCCGGTAATGGAGCAATATAATGAATTACTCCGGATATTGGGACAATTTTCCCAACACAAGATGGAAATGGATGAGTGCATTTCGCTGTCAAGTATAATTGACAAATTGCCTCCTTCTTGGAAGGATTTGAAGCATATGCTCAAGCATAAGAAAGAGGAGTTGTCTATTGTACAACTAGGGGGGAACTTGCGTATAGAGGAGTCTCTTAGAGCGCAAGAAGGTACTAAGGGCAAGGAAACTAAGGAACAATCTTCAATCAATATGATGGAAGTAGGTGAAAGTTCTAAAGGATTCAAGGGGAAAAAATGCCCCATGCCTAACACTAGTGATGACACTAACAAGAAACCCAATGGTGCTTGTTGGATATGTGGTAAGACCGGTCACTTTAAAACTTATTGTCGGTTGAAGAAGACCAAGAAGGGTTCTAATTACAAGAACAAATCCGGGAAAGTGTCTAAGGACAAAGGCCCTCCTATTCATCAAGGTCAGAATTTTGACAATGGTATTAAGCATATTGTAAATTATATACCACTAATTTCTGAGGCATTCTATGTGCAGGATGATGAGATTGCATGGTGGATTGATTCGGGTGCTACAAAGCATGTGTGCAAGGATCGTAGATGGTTCAAGACTTATGAACCGGTTAATGACGGTTGAATTCTTTATATGGCCAACGAATCAACAACTCCAATACTTGGTCGTGGTCTAGTAGTGTTAATATTTAGTTCCGTGAAATCTATTCACTTTATGATGTTCTTCATGTACCCGGAATAAGGAAAAACTTAGTTTCCGGCGGTCTCTTGTTAAAGTATGGTTATAGGCAAGTATATGAATCGGATAAATATGTAATAAGCAAATGTGGTACATTTGTAGGATTTTGATATTTATGTAATGGGATGTTTATGTTAAATATTATGAATAAAATGCATGATGTTGCTTCTAATTTCATGGTTTGTCATAATGAAAATGTTTCATATCTTTGGCATGCTAGACTTGGACATGTTCACTTTAAAAGGATGATTAACATATATAAACTTGGTTTAATTCCACCTTTTGATTCTAATGTTTAAAAGTGTAAAACTTGCATGATGAATAAAATTACAAGACAACCTTTTAAGACTATTCATAGTTGTTCACTTGTCTTGAATTTAATTCATCGTGATTTATGTGATTTTAAATCTTCACCATCTTTAGGGAAGAAAAACTATGTTGTAACTTTCATAGATGATTATTCCAGATTTTGTTATATATATATCTTTTGACAACTAAAGATGAGTCCCTTGAAAAGTTTAAAATATTTAAAAGTAAGGTAGAATTACAATAATCTATTATGATTAAAGAATTACGCGACGATCGAGGTGGAGAGTATTATGATCCTATGTTCTATAATTAATGTGGCATTGTGCATGAGGTTACTCCACCATATACACCATAATTAAATGGTGTAGCGGAGAGGAAAAATCGTACTCTAAAGGAGATGGTTAATTCTATGTTATCCTACTCGGGTTTGAGTGATGGATTTTGGGGTGAAGCTATGTGACAGCTTGTTATTTATTAAATAAAGTTCCTAACAAAAGGAACAATAACGTAACCCCATATGAACTTTGGTACAAGAAGACACCAAACTTGAATTATATTCGAGTTTGGGGATGTCGGGCGGTAATAAGATTACCGGAACCCAAAATAAGAATATTGGGTGAAAAAGGCATTGAATGCATCTTTATAGGATATGTGATGCATTGCAAGGCATATAGGTTCTATGTTATAGAATCTAATAGATCAATTGCGGTAAACACCGTAATTAAATCTAGAGATGCAATATTTGATGAAAATAGATTTTCTTCATTACCAAGACCAAAGGACACTGTTTCATTAAATAATGGAACAAATGAGGAAAACATAAATGTTGAACCTCAAGATGAGCCACCCGAACTCCATAGAGGTACAAGAATTAGAAAAAGAAAGTCTTTTGGTCCAGATTTTCAAAACCATTTGGTAGAAGGAACAAGAGAGGAGATAGGATGTCAATATGAGTATTGCTACCATGTTGATGAAGATTCTAAGACATTTGGTGAGGCTATGAAGTCTCAAGATGTTGCCTTTTGGAAGAAAGCCATAAATTATGAGATGGATTCCATCATGGGAAATAATACTTGGGTCCTAACGGATCTACCTCATGGATGCAAACTATTGGGTTGCAAATGGATCTTCAAATAGAAGATGAAAGTCGATGGCTCAATCGACAAGTTCAAAGCAAGGTTTTAGACAAAAGGAAGGTATTGATTACTTTGATACCTATGCTCCGGTTGCTCGAATTTCTACTATTAGATTATTGATTGCACTAGCGGCGATTAATAATTTAGTGATCCATCAATTGGATGTTAAGACCGCATTATTAAATGGGGACTTAGATGAGGAAATATATATGAGACAACCGGAAGGATTTGTTATGCCGGGAAATGAGCATAAGGTGTGTAAGCTTGTTAAATCCTTATATGGACTCAAACAAGCTCCTAAGCAATGGCATAATAAATTTAATGAAGTGGTTTTGTCAAATGGTTATAAGCTAAACCAATCCGACAAGTGTGTATATAGTAAATTTGATGATGCCGGAAATGGTGTTATAATTTCTCTATATGTAGACAATATGTTGGTATTTGGTACCGACCAAAATTAAGTAGACTTCACAAAGGCCTTTTTATCATCAAGTTTCGAAATGAAAGACATGGGGGAGGCGGATGTTATACTTGGTATAAAGATTATAAGAAAGAACAAAGGAATTTCATTATCTCAATCTCATTAAATTGAGAAGGTACTTAAAAGATTTAAGTATGATAATTGTTCTCCGGGTAGTACCCCTATGAATCCAAGAGTGAAACTTATGCCCAATACGGGTGATGCAATTTCACAACTTGTGTACTCGCAAGTAATTGGATGTTTAATGTATGCAATGACGAGTACAAGACCGGATATTGCTTATGCAGTAGGAAGATTAAGTAGATACATAAGTAACCCAAGTACTCATCATTGGGTGGCGGTTAAACGTGTATTATAATACTTAAAGAAAACAATGAACTATGGTTTGACATATATGGGACATCCATCGGTAATAGAAGGATATTCGGATGCAAGTTGGATCTCCAATGTGGAAGATCATTCTTCTACAAGTGGATGGGTATTGTTGCTTGGTGGAGGCGCTATTTCGTGAGCTTCTAAAAAGCAAACTTGCATTACAAGTTCGATAATGGAGTCGGAATTCATAGCCTTGGCTTTAGCCGAAAAAGAGGCGGAGTGGTTAGCAAATTTAATTTATGAGATTCCGTTGTGGCCTAAACCTATATCACCAATTGCCATTCTTTGTGATAATGAACCTACTTTGGCTAACGCATATAGCCAAGTATATAAAGGTAAGTCGCGACACCTAGGCATTAGACATAGCGCGGTACGAGAGTTGATCACTCAAAGGGTGATATCGGTTAGTTTAGTGAGATCCCAACAAAATCTAGCTGATCATTTAACCAAGGGATTGGCTAGGGACTTGGTGTACAAGTCTATGATCGGGATGGGTTTAAATCCATTTTAACGTATGGTGGTAGGACACCCCATTTCCCTCTAAAATGACATTAGAGGTAGAATTAAATGTGGAAAGCCTATTATTTTATGTTGAAGCACAAGTTTAGATAATCCCGAAGGTATGTGCTTAGACCTACATGATATGTTAGGATGAAGTTTATCTTCTTAATGGATCTTTTGAAAAATTGCTTTTGTAGGAGGATGAGGAAAAGAGTCCACCTATGTGAGTGTGAAGTTGGACGCTTCAAGAAGCTCAGGCTTGACTTTTAAGCACTCATGACTGGATAGGGACACTAGGTCTTGTAAAATAGTGTCAGATAATAAGCTTATGAAGTTGTAATAAATTTATATGTGTTTTATCTTCATGTATTCAAATGACTTTGAAGGGTTCAATCCATTGAGACACCCCTATACTCGAATGCAGAATGTATAATTCACTAAGATGAAAATTAAATTTTCGTGACATTTTCGTTTTATGTATAAGTTTGGTTTGGTTTGTTGTTTTCTATAAAGGATTGCATTTAAATGGAGAGGAATGTTGGTGATTTAAGTTAATCACGATATCATTTGAATGCAATCGGGATTTGGCCAAAAATTATAGCAAGTTTGACCGTTATAATATGGGTTAGGGAGTGTGGAGTAAACGCTCATATAAACGAGTTTGAATGTGCGGTTTTAAAAAATAAAGTTACAATGCAAATTAGTCGATGTTATATGGACCTCGATAAGTACTTGAGCATGTATTATAAAGCTCGAAAATGAAACGTTGGTTAACCCTGATAGGGGTTGATGATTGGGGAAGTGTTTGTTCGAACACTTCGCCAAAATTCAACAAATTTAATTTACGTAAATTGGGAAAGCTAGTCCTCGATCGGGGACTCTAACCCCGATCGGGGTGAGTGATGTTTATCGGGTTTGCAATTAATTTGCTATAAACCGTGTTGCATTGTTTCATACTTATCTTTATGTTTCTTTTGGATGATAACTACCTTTATCTTCCTGAATACATTGCATTAGTATATATATGTACAAGATATGCATTAGAAAAGGGTAGAAAAATAATAAAACAAACTTTATTATTCTGATTTTTGCAGTACAAACAAATAAAAACTTCATAAAGTTTTCTCTTGTTTCTTGCCTTAGAACAAGAGGGAAATTTGGTGTATTATCCTACGGAAGATTTATTGTAACCCAAAGGCGTAATAGGTAGAAATACTTTCTAAGGAAAACGATACATTACGTGATCATCAAGTTATCCAAGTTCGATTTGTCAAACACCCTAAATAAACATAACAATATCCCCTCTCAGTTTCCATTGAGTTATCTTCTCATTATTGTATCAAAGTGTCAGGGACCCCACTCTTCTTAAGGAACTTGTAAAACCGTATTTATCAGCTTATTGCTGAACTTTTAATGTTATTTTAAGCATTTGTGATTCTTATAGTCTAGAGCAGATTTGATCAATTTACATAAGTACAAGTCATTCCATATGACTTGAAAAAGGATTATTGAGAACCAAGAAGCTCAGGTCGAGTAATGCATGAACTGAGCGAGGATATGGACTGAATATACCAGCTCAGGTCGAGTGATAGTAAGGTAAACAAGGCGGCCCACAAGTCATCGATAAGGTTGTGGGTCGTTGATTAGAGGAGATTCGGATTCGGTGAGCTGGTGGTTGGGATCCATAGGCACGGATGCAGGCTTCGAGCCGAGGAGGCAAGCTTTAGTTAGGATGTCTAAAGCATATTTGCGTTGAGAGACGAAAATCCCGCTCGAGTTACGAGCAATTTCCAAGCCGAGAAAGTATTTTAGGGGACCCAAGTCCTTCATATGAAAACAGTGGCTGAGATATGCTTTGAAACTCGTGATTTTACTCGAGTTGTTGTTACAAATAACAAAATCATCGACATAGACTAGGACATGAATTTCGACATCAGTCTTCGTGAAGGAGAAGAGTGAATGGTCGTAAGGACAATGTGTGAAGCCGTATTGAATAAGAGCGGAAGCGAGTTTTGCATACCAACATCGGGGTGCTTGTCGAAGACCGTATAGAGACTTTCGGAGATGATAGACCTTGCCATCGTTTGAAGAATTGAACCCAATTGGGGGTTTCATATAAACTTCTTCTTGTAGAAAGGCATTGTGAACATCCATTTGGTGAATTTCCCACTTCTTTGAGGCGGCAATAGCAAGAAGAGTGTGGACCGTGACTATCTTAATTGTCGGGGCAAAGGTTTCGTTGAAGTCAACCCCTTCAATTTGACGATTACCCATGACAACAAGACGAGCTTTGTAACGTTCGATGGACCCATCGGCATGATATTTGATTTTATAAACCCATTTCGATCCAATAGCCTTTTTGTGAGGCGGAAGAGTCTCGAGTGTCCAAATGTGATTCCGTTCGAGAGCATTAATTTCAC